>NC_091292.1:19969864-19979864 GCF_038502225.1 Cherax quadricarinatus | reverse complement strand
GGTTTGGTGCCATTCCCTCCAGGACCTTCCAATTGTATATTATCATGTATCTCTCTCACATGCATTCAAGGGAATACAGATCAAGAACCTTCAACCGTTCCCAGTAGTTTAGGTGCCTTGTACTTATGTGTGCCGTGGAAGTTCTTTGTACTCTCTCCAGGTCTGCAATGTCGCCAGCCTTGAAGGGGGCCATTAGTGTACAGCAGTATTCCAGCCTAGATTATTATTATAATCAAGGGGGAAGGGCTAAACCCGGAGGATTATACAGCGCCTGGGGATGGGGGGGATGTGGAAGGCATTCAGGCTTAATTCGGGGAACTGGAGCACAGATCCAATTCCCTAAATCAAGAGCCCCTCACCAACATCAAGGAACCTTCCTCGAGGGGATTCCAGCCTAGAGAGCACCATGGGCCTGGCATTTCTAGTTTCGAAGGTTCTCATTATCCATCCTATCATTTTCCTAGCAGATGAGGTAGATACATTGTTGTGGTCTTTGAAGGAGAGATCCTCTGACATCACTCCCAGGTCCTTCAGATTACTTTTCTGCTCTATTGTATGGTTAGAATTTGTCATATACTCTGACACATTTTTTATTTCTTCAAGTTTCCCATATCTGAGTAGTTGAATTGATGAAGGAAAAAAGGTGAGTGGTGCATTGAGGTATCTGTGGAAACAAAAAACATCCATGAAGGCCAAGAAGGGAATGTACGAAACTCTAGTGGTACCAACACTCTTACATGGGTGTGAAGCTTGGGTTCCAAATGCTGCAGCGAGGAGTCAGCTGGAGGCATTGGAGATGTCATATCTAAGCCCGATGTGTAGTGTAAATATTATGCAGAGAATTTGGAGTGTGGAAATTAGGAGGAGGTATGGAGTTACTAAAAGTATTAGTCAGAGGGCTGAAGAGGGGTTGAGGTGGTTTGGTCATTTAGAGGGAATGGATCAAAGTAGAAGGACTTGGAGAGTGTATAAATTTGTAGGGAAAGGAAGGCAGGATAGGGGTCGTCCTCAAAAAGGTTGGAGGGAGGGGGTAGAGGTTTTGTGGGCGAGGGGCTTGGACTTCCAGCAAGCCTGGTTGATCAGGCTCTGATCCACCAGGAGGCCTGGTCACAGACCGGGCCGCGGGGGCGTTGAACCCCGGAACTCTCTCCAGGTAAGCATGTGTGAGCGTGTTAGATAGGAGTGAATGAAGACGAATGGTTTTTGGGACCTGACTAGCTGTTGGAGTGTAAGCAGGGTAATATTTTGTGAAGGAATTCAGGAAAACCAGTTAGCTGAATTTGAGTCCTGGAAATGGGAAGTACAGTGCCTGCACTTTAAACTGCCTCGATGGGAGATGACCGATGTGTTGGAAAAAAAAATAATAATAAAAAATTTGGGGTGGAAGGAGCCATCCGAGAAGCTTAAAAAAAAAAATGAGCATGTTGGATAGGAGTAGAGAATGGTTTTTAATGGACGTGTTGTTGAAGTGTGAGCAGGGTAACTGATGAAGGGAGTCTGGGAAATTTGGTGATGTTGAAAGCAGTGCCTACACTCTAAAGAGGTGGGGTTGTTGCAATCAAAGGGATAATCTGATTGCAGTGTCAGCAATTGAGTGAATGCTGGTGAATGTGATGTCTTCTTCGGGTCACCTTGCGTTGGCAGGAGATGACTGACAAGTTAAAAAATAAAATTCAGTAAACAAGCCCCTCACTAGCATTTAGGCACCTTCCTTGTAGGGACTACCAGCTAACTGATTCAGATGAATCCATTGCCTGGTAGTTTTCTATTTGCTCAACATTGTGTAGTGCCCACCAAAGTGCAGAAGCTCTAGGGGCACAATTTCATGGGGAGAAAAAGTGCACATGGTTCTCCATGTATTGTTACTACTACATTCAGTGAGGGAAGGGAGACCGATTCTCTCCCTTAAGAAGTCCCCACGTGCAGGAAATGTACAGGTGCAATCCTCAATCTTCACAGGTTGCAGCCTTTCTGTGTAGCCCAAGGAATGAACAGTAATTCTCTATTGCAAAGAACTTTTATCTTCAGAAGTCTCCATTTTGAAAGAGTTGCTATACACAACAAATATTTGGGGCAGCTCTTGGTCTCTAATATGGCTGTACTGGCATGGGAAGTTCCAGTTATTGCATTCCCAAGCATCTACTGTAACTAATTCCTCAACCATACAAAGAGAGCTGCCTGGATTGGCCAATAATTATAATTTTTTTCCTTGTAAATTACGTAAGCAGAGCTGATAGGATATGTATAGTATGATGAAGATTCAAAATAGCTGCATCTCAATGGAGAGCCCTTGATGCTGGTGAGGGACTCTTTAATCCAAGAAATTAAACTTAACCTTCCCTTCCTTGGATCAAGCCTGATTGTCCTGTACTGCAGGCACTATGGCCACTAATAGTTTAGCATTTTTCCTTAAGTATACAGGACTCCGCTTAACAATGCTAACTACGAAAAGATTTTAGGCATAAGTAATGTGTACTGTATATGCATTTTTTAGATCTAACTCTATTGCTTACTTAATATATGATAATCATGTTATCAGGCTTTGATATGCATATGAAAGTGGAAAAAAATGCTTTGTTTCACTTTACAGCAGTAGCCTGGAACCTAACCTGCTGTGTAAGTGGGGCTCTCCAGTAATAATAATTATTATTATTATTACAAAATTGATTATGCTCAGATAAAAACTGATTGGTTAAACTGACGTGAAATAATGTCGAAAGCTATCTTGAAGAAATGAAGACACACATTAGAAACTAAAATTTTATTCCAGCATATAGTTATACCTGCAAATTTTATCTAGAATCTCATATCATTATAGTTTGTACAAAATAATTATTTTTCTTTTACAATTTTATTTTCCCTAAAATTAGAGGCATTATTATGCAAGTTCATCAGAAATTGCTGATGTATGTACTCAGGTTAGATAATTTTGTGTGACTAAACATAACATACTGAAAACTAATAAGGTGAATTTATCAAAAAAATAAATTAAAAAAGTAAACCATAAAATGCCTTACCAAGGGCAAGCATAAACTTTCTGCCAACCAAATAATAATCAGGCACTTCAAATATTACATACTGGCTATAAATCAAGAACTTTAATTAAAAAGTATTAAAGCCAAAATGATTCAATATTACATGGTAGCCGATTCTCAATCAAAAAAAAAAAAAATTAAGCAATTAAATCATTATTTGCCCACTGTACCTGTAATTGATGTTTATAATATGGGTATTTTTCAATTACCGGTATTGATAAAATTATATGCATTAACATAAACTGCTAATAATTCAATGTACGTAAGTACTTAACCAGGTACTAAAAAAGGCAACAGTAACTGATATGGTTGACATTGCATTATATTGTTTTATATCTATTTTCTCCTGTCACAAAGGATGGAAATACTATGCCTTCATAGATTTTGTGCCATTAGATGTATGATGAAAAATGTTCTGGAAAATAGTTTCACATTTCCTAAACCAGTATTAAAATGCTAGCTACTCCTATCAATCAATCTTATATTAAATACAAACACTAAGACTTTCCAATAATGCCTTTTTTTTTTTCAACTTCAATTCATTTAGACATTCCTTTCTGAGTTCATTCCATAACTATTTTAAACTAAAAAACAGAATCCCACTTCATCACACCAAGAATAGTTAAGCATTTTGTTTAATCTAATTTTTCCTTTTAGCTCAATCATGCAGCATCTCCATAACATCAAATGCTACATCGTTTTTATGGTAACAAACATTTCGCATTTGCAGATGTTATTTATCAATGTAAATTTGATATACTAACATGGCTTTATAAATAATTACTGATATAATAATCACATTTATATTTTCCTAGTTACACTGCATGGTACATTACCTGTTATACTGATCACCAAATAAAAGCCATAAGGAACACACACACACACAAAAACTAGTAAATGTGAAAATAGGTTGTGTCTGCTTAAAAAGGTACAGTACTTTGGTATAAGGGTAAAAAATTTCACTATAATAAAAAAAAATTTAACAAATATTGTAGGTTTTCTTGCAGTTACAATCTCACTTTAATTATTGCATACATTTATGAAAGTTATATTATGGTTATCCTGCATTAGACATCAATATTTATCACATTAAAAAGCACACAGAACAGTGCACTGTGTTAACAGTCAACTGACATGCAAACAGTCATACTATCATCTGAGAAGCTATACACAAATACACTGTATTTATCACAACAATTGTAAGATTCCATGTCTTATGCCATAAGATTGTCAGATAGTTAAGCCAGTACCATTATAAAAATTCTTACCATAAACATGTGCATCACATGGCCATTGCTAGAAAATAGAAAAGCATAATGACTACAAAATAAATTACCTAAGCAACTGCACCTCATATTCATTGCTGCGAGTGACAAGAATGGTCACGATGGCCATATTAAAAAAAAAAAAAAAAAACTTAGCCCCAAAATCATAAGAGACTTTTTAAAACAGTTTTTCATAATTGATTACTGTCTTTTAAATAACACTAATTTTACAAGCACAGCAATAAAATAAAATATACATGCAAACCTTAAAGCACTTCATGATATATCTAAAGATAAATACAGCATTGTACTAAGTAAAAATCCCTCAACACATAAAGCTAGCTAAAAGCATGTAGTATCTACTACAGCAAACTTTGGTATATATAACATGAATATAAGGGATGCTAGATCTACAGACATTCTACATATTACCACCAACAGGTAATGGATCTTAAACTCGAAACATTACCACCTTATTATAATGCTAATCCATGAAAACTTCATGGATTAAATCCCTTTTAAATGGTCCCTAGATTTTATAATTAAATATTTATACAGTATTCCCACAAAAATCCATAATAAACTTTTCATTAAGATCTTTATGGTAAATAAGAAACCTGGAAACTCAGCTTTGAACAATATGTCATTTAAACTTATGAATAAATGAATGTAGGTGGGAATAAAATATTTACAAAATACCATACACTGTACCACAAATTTATCTAAATTATATTATGAGAATCATTCTGATGTAAACGTGCAAGAACTACTTTTAAAAATTAAAATTATGATTTTGATGGAGAATTAGACAACACAAGGTTTATTATTTTAACAATTAAGTAACTGACAGCCATTTTGAAGACAATTTCAAGCAGAGGAAACTGATTATATTTTAACACAAGTGCTTTGTTTATTGCTCAAATCCTTTATATGCTAAAGCTACATAATACTGGCAAGTGTCCAAAAGTAACCAAATATTACTCTTAATGTGAACAAATAAAATATATGGCTTGGAATACAATGATTTAAAATAAGTACATGATAATTACAAATTCAAACCTACCTATAGAAAAGCATTTCTGTTAGGTATGAATGTAGGCATCAATTTATAATCACAGTGGTTGTAGTCACACACACACATATATCAAAGATTTTTCTCAACCATGTGATAAATCATCACTAGAATTCAGTTACAAATGTGAATAACAAAATATGTAGGTGCTATAAACCATATACTGTTCCATTATTAGTGACATTTACTCATAAGAAGCAAAGTAAGTTTTGCTCATCCTATAAAAAAAATTCTCCTTTTGGAATTAAAATACAGTATCTATTTAAGTTAAAAAGTATTCGATTGTATATAGCATTCTACATTTTTATCTATATTTCTGTTTATTTAAACCCAATGGAGTAGTAGTTCAAATTTTTGAAACTTGTTAGAATGATGTATGACATACTTTAAAATCTGTCCTACATTATGCATGCAGTATCTGTTATGTCACTGTCCACCCGCTTACTAGGTAAAATAACATCACTGCCAGGCCTAGGTAAACTAACAACATTGCCAGGCCTAGGTAAACTAACAACATTGCCAGGCCTAGGTAAACTAACAACATTGCCAGACCTAGGTAAACTAACATTGCCAGGCCTATTAATTTCAATTGTTACCACAAATTTTTCCAAATCCTAGTAAGAATTTTATATGCTGTGAAAATTGTTTTGATGATAGAAATTCCCCTCGATAATATTTGATGTCATCACTGAAAAGGATTCCCTTTCCTAGAGATTTAGGCACCAAAAGCAGAGCACACACCTCATTGTCCCTACCCTCACTACCACCCCCTATAAATTGCTGCCAGCAACACTGCAGAAGTAAGACACAGTACTTATCCAGGTTATTATCAGGGTTAAAAATTTAGATTCTTTAGGATTCTTAGAACTTTTACACTCTCCATCATTACGTGAATTTGCTGAGCTTGATTCTTAATCACTGAAATGCGACTATAACATTTTCTTTGATTTTCTGTCACATTACAAAAATTAAAAAATAAAACCATCAGAAATTTTAAGTTTCAAAAGGATGAATGATTTGGGAAAAGGTTCAGTGAAGCAGCTAGCTTTTGTGAAATAATGGCTGTTCCACCAACAGCTGCATCATAGAGTGCAGCTTCTCTGCTTTGTAGCAAATTAAGACTTACTCCAGAAAATCTCATGTTCAACAATGAATATAAATCTTTGCCCTTCTATCAATTAAAAAGGTAGTGCAAAATGTTCAGAGCAATCCAGAAATTTTACTGTAATGTTATTGATCATTTGCTCAAAAATAAAGAATTCTAGTGAACCATAAAAAAAAAATATATATATATATATATACAGTACATAACACATTCACAACACAAGTGATACCCAAAACCACTGCAGTTTACTTATGCAATTTAAATATCTCAAGACAGAATACCCTAGCACATGTATATAGTTGTTCTTATATCTTCGAAGATTTAACATTTTTTTCTTAAATTGCCCTGTATTAGCAATGGATTCTACATGAACTGCTAGTTTCGATCCCTTCTGCATAGTAACAACTACAAAATGGAAACTGTTTTTACATTTTGTTACACATGAATGCAATAAGAAAACAGTTTTTCTAATAGAAGCTATTCTTCTATTATGTACTGTACTTTAAACTCCATTCCTGAGAAGATAGTGCATGAAGCCTCACAGTGACACATACACAGCAAACTTATTTACACCCATGCTGTAAAAAATGATTAAAATTTATGAATTAAGTACAAGAATACTTAGTAAATATTATATTAACTTTTCACACTAATGGAAAGCAAGTTTCCATTCAATTCACAATAAACATTAACACGAGCAATGTTACTGCGTGGCCTTCTGTTATAACCCCTCAAGAGAGGTTCCTTGACAGTGCTTAGGGGTTCTTGATCCAAGGAATTGGATATGTTCACCCTTCTTTGAATGAAACCTGATTGCTTCCCACTCCTAGGCCCCCATATGGGTTTAGTGCTTCCCCCTAGTTTTTTATTTTATACAACAATTTCATGTAATACTATATTCATGTTCCTAAACTTTCCTGTTATAAACTTGTTCACAATAATCAATATCTCTTATCTATACTTTCCACTAGGCTATCACTAACCTTGTGTAGTATGCTTTATGCTCTAAATGGGTAACCCATCGCAACCAGCTTTCAATCTATGCAGAAAACCTTCAACATAATGGACCCCTATGTAACAGATTTCAGATACAGCTCACAAAATATTTAGCTAGACAAAGGCTTGATACAGTGGACTAAGTCCTTTGTGTGGGACATTTGTCTGTTACCAGTATTAGTGTCTGGTAGGTTTCCCATTCAATGGATTAAGTCCACTGCACTGGGCATTTGTCTGATATGACCCAAAATGGCCCTGTCCAGGACCTGTCTGCTTTTGTTCCCAAGCAAGCTGGGCCACTGGCCTACCTCTATTACCAACTTGCACTCAATTTTCCCCTTGATTTATAGCACTTTTTCCTCACTTTATAATGTAAAGTGTTATTAACAATAGCCTCTAAAGCAAGTGATGGTGCTATGAGGAAGCATGTGAATCTGAGTGTTAAGTAGAAACTTGAGATAATAAGGAAAGTGAAGTCTGGCATGTCAGTGTCATGTGTGTGAGGGGTGTGGTGTAGCAAAGCAGTGTTTGATATGTGTAGAAGGCCAAACTTACAGTATATGCTCTTAAGAAAAGTGTAGATGCTACACAAAAGGTTCATCAGCTGGTCCTACAAAACATAAGAAAATGATTCAAGACACTAGAATTCAAACAGTGTTTAAATAGTGTGTTCAACAATGTTCTGTTCGCATTAACATTTGTTATAATCATCACTCTGTAAAGTAAAAGGACACAAGTGCAACTAATGTAACATTTTATTGTGGCAACGTTTTGCTCTCCAGGAGCTTTGTCAAGCCGCTATAAACAGTACATGGACACAGAGGGTACTGTTTGTAACGGCTTGACAAAGCTCCTGGAGAGCGAAACATTGCCACAATAAAATGTCACATTAGTTGCACTTGTGTCCTTTTACTTACATATTGTTGGCAATTCTACCAACATATATACAATCCTCACTCTGCTGGTAAGTGGCTAGCAAGCCATATTTCACCAGCACAAAAGGAAAGAAAAATTATTGTACTCAGCCATTCTGTACATGCATGGTATTTTGAGCTCCATTATTTTCGATTAATTTACTGTATTACAAGTCATTCGTAGTGTGTCCAGTAGTCTTGATCCAATGGGCAATGTCCACTGTTTAAAGAAATGTCCAATAGTGTTAGGTGTCTCGTAGGCTCCATATTCGATGGACAAGTCTGCTGCATTGGGCATTTGTCATTTGTTACAATCATAATTTTTATACAACAATCTGATCTATCAGACATCCCCCTCCTCCCTATTAGTCTGTTATACCAAGGGGTCACTGTAATTTTATTCCTTCAAATACAGTACAGGCCAACTCAATCGACTTTTAAATTTTAAAATTGGAAACTAACATATCTAAAGCACACTTCTTTACTTTACCCCATAGATTTCTTATAGAAAAGAGGATTTGAACCCATAGCAAGCCAACTCTATACCCAGCAGATGAGCATGCAAGATCAGGATCAAGAAAGTATAGGTAAGACCCTTGTGGGGTGAGTGGGGAAGTGGGGATAGTGGAAGAGTAGGTTGGTGACAGGAAGGTTATGAGTGAAAGGGATAGTACCAGGGCTTAACCCAGTAGCTAATATGATCGTGGGTCAGAGACTGGTGTGGCAAAGAGGACTGATAAGGCAACGGATTGGGTGGACACCAAAATGAACATGCACAAGGTACTTGTGAGAAAATCCAGGGAACCTGCTAGTTTTAGGACTGGCTTGCCATGGGTTTGAACCATCCATTCTGTAAGGTGTCTACAATCATGTCATTACAATTTTATGAGTCCTTAAATTTTTGTATTGCTCGATCTTAAAATTTTACTTACCTAGGGAACAGTCTTTAGATCAACTAAAACTAGTGTAATTGTTTGCAAAGGGCAAATGTAAGAGCACCATGACCAGGTTAAAAACTGTCCAAGATCAGAGCAATATATTATACAAGTGACCAAGAAAGATTTAATAAAAACAGAAAATGTTTTCTACTTCCCTCCTGAATTAGCTACAAGATTAAGTGCACTGATCCTCTGTTGCCTATAACAAGAACAGCTTCTGTGCACAAGATCAACCTGACAATTTTTTTTTTTTTTTTTGAGGAACATCACTTCAATTGTCATTTTATCTAATACAGTTTTTTCCTTTTATCGTGAAGGGATTCAATTACATCCTATCTATAACTAAATTGGACTCATGAAAACAATGATTTATTAATATAAGAGAACAGTTTTCTGCTCATACTATGAAATTTGGGTCCTAAATTCTTCAAATTTTCAAGCAAAATAAAAAGTGAGGGAAACATGTATGCCCTTCAAGTCCTCCCTTTCCCCTCCCCCTCCTCCTCTTCTCTTTCTCTCCCCCTTCTCTTTCCTTCCCCCTCCCTCTTTCCTTCCCCCTCCCTCTTTCTCCTCTCTCTTTCTGACTAAGGTTAATATATATATATATTTTTTCAACAAGTCGCCTATCTCCCATCTCATCTTTTTCATAGTCTAAGGAATGACATGCATAGAAAT
>NC_091292.1:19857364-19964864 GCF_038502225.1 Cherax quadricarinatus | reverse complement strand
AGACAAATGACAGCTTTTTGACTATCACTCACTACTTTGTGATCGTCAATATGGCTTCAGGAAAGGTTACTCTGCTGCTGATCTGTTGTTAAACCTCTCCACTAAGTGGCACCAGTCACTGGATGAATCCAAAGTCAGCTGTGTGGTAGCACTGGACATTGCTGGCGCTTTCGACCGGGTGTGGCACCAGGGCCTCTTAGCAAAACTTCAAGCACTGGGAATTGCAGGCTCTACGCTATGTCTCCTCAGTGACTACCTTCATGGTAGATCTCTAAGTGTAGTTCTCAATGGAACGGAATCAGCAAGACATCCTATTGGGGCAAGTGTTCCACAAGGAAGCGTGCTGGGTCCATTGTTATGGAATGTCTACTTCAACGACCTTCTTCATCTCATCCCAGAATCACATGCATATGCAGACGACTGTACACTGACATTCACTTATCCAAGAGAAGAAATGCCAGCTGCTCTAAGCTACATCAATCACCAGCTGAGAGCTATATCAGCTTGGGGAAATAGATGGCAAGTAACATTTGCACCTGAGAAAATGCAAATGATGATCGTCTCTAGGCACCATGATGGTAATGCTGGTGCAGTAGTAAGGATGAATGGGAGGATGTTGGCACCTGGAGAAGAAGTTGATATCCTTGGGGTGAAATTTGACTCCAAACTAACCATGAAGAACCATGTTGTAAATCTTGCAAACAAGGCAGCCAGGAAGCTTACAGCACATCGCCGTATCTCCCATCTGCTTGACAGTAGGGGTTGCAAGATCCTGTACGAGGCACAAGTACGCTCGCACCTTGAGTATGCTCCACTTTCTTGGTTTGCCTGCCCCCCCTCTCATCTGCGACTGCTTGACAGAGTAGAGAACAGAGCAAGACGTCTCATCTCTCGCCTGGACCCATCCTGGATAGACCTGTCATTTCAGCAGAGCCTTCAACATAGGAGGAGTGATTGGTGGAATGATGAAGTAAAGGGTGTGATAAAAGAGAAAAAGGTAGCTTACGAGAGGTTTTTACAAAGCAGAAGTGTTATAAGAAGAGCAGAGTATATGGAGAGTAAAAGAAAGGTGAAGAGAGTGGTGAGAGAGTGCAAAAGGAGAGCAGATGAAAGAGTGGGAGAGGCACTGTCAAGAAATTTTAATGAAAATAAGAAAAAACTTTGGAGTGAGTTAAACAAGTTAAGAAAGCCTAGGGAAAGTATGGATTTGTCAGTTAAAAACAGAGTAGGGGAGTTAGTAGATGGGGAGAGGGAGGTATTAGGTAGATGGCGAGAATATTCTGAGGAACTTTTAAATGTTGAGGAAGAAAGGGAGGTGGTAATTTCATGCACTGGCCAGGGAGGTATACCATCTTTTAGGAGTGAAGAAGAGCAGAATGTAAGTGTGGTGGAGGTACGTGAGGCATTACGTAGAATGAAAGGGGGTAAAGCAGCTGGAACTGATGGGATCATGACAGAAATGTTAAAAGCAGGGGGGGATATAGTGTTGGAGTGGTTGGTACTTTTGTTTAATAAATGTATGAAAGAGGGGAAGGTACCTAGGGATTGGCGGAGAGCATGTATAGTCCCTTTATATAAAGGGAAAGGGGACAAAAGAGATTGTAGAAATTATAGAGGAATAAGTTTACTGAGTATACCAGGAAAAGTATACGGTAGGGTTATAATTGAAAGAATTAGAGGTAAGACAGAATGTAGAATTGCGGACGAGCAAGGAGGCTTCAGAGTAGGTAGGGGATGTGTAGATCAAGTGTTTACATTGAAGCATATATGTGAACAGTATTTAGATAAAGGTAGGGAAGTTTTTATTGCATTTATGGATTTAGAAAAGGCATATGATAGAGTGGATAGAGGAGCAATGTGGCAGATGTTGCAAGTATATGGAATAGGTGGTAAGTTACTAAATGCTGTAAAGAGCTTTTATGAGGATAGTGAGGCTCAGGTTAGGGTGTGTAGAAGAGAGGGAGAATACTTCCCGGTAAAAGTAGGTCTTAGGCAGGGATGTGTAACGTCACCATGGTTGTTTAATATATTTATAGATGGGGTTGTAAAAGAAGTAAATGCTAGGGTGTTCGGGAGAGGGGTGGGATTAAATTATGGGGAATCAAATTCAAAATGGGAATTGACACAGTTACTTTTTGCTGATGATACTGTGCTTATGGGAGATTCTAAAGAAAAATTGCAAAGGTTAGTGGATGAGTTCGAGAATGTGTGTAAAGGTAGAAAGTTGAAAGTGAACATAGAAAAGAGTAAGGTGATGAGGGTATCAAATGATTTAGATAAAGAAAAATTGGATATCAAATTGGGGAGGAGGAGTATGGAAGAAGTGAATGTTTTCAGATACTTGGGAGTTGACGTGTCGGCGGATGGATTTATGAAGGATGAGGTTAACCATAGAATTGATGAGGGAAAAAAGGTGAGTGGTGCATTGAGGTATATGTGGAGTCAAAAAACGTTATCTATGGAGGCAAAGAAGGGAATGTATGAAAGTATAGTAGTACCAACACTCTTATATGGATGTGAAGCTTGGGTGGTAAATGCAGCAGCGAGGAGACGGTTGGAGACAGTGGAGATGTCCTGTCTAAGGGCAATGTGTGGTGTAAATATTATGCAGAAAATTCGGAGTGTCGAAATTAGGAGAAGGTGTGGAGTTAATAAAAGCATTAGTCATAGGGCAGAAGAGGGGTTGTTGAGGTGGTTTGGTCATTTAGAGAGAATGGATCAAAGCAGAATGACATGGAAAGCACATAAATCTATAGGGGAAGGAAAGAGGGGTAGGGGTCGTCCTCGAAAGGGTTGGAAAGAGGGGGTAAAGGAGGTTTTGCGGGCGAGGGGCTTGGACTTCCAGCAAGCGTGCATGAGCGTGTTAGATAGGAGTGAATGGAGATGAATGATACTTGGGACCTGACGATCTGTTGGAGTGTGAGCAGGGTAATATTTAGTGAAGGGATTCAGGGAAACCGGTTATTTTCATATAGTCGGACTTGAGTCCTGGAAATGGGAAGTACAATGCCTGCAATTTAAAGGAGGGGTTTGGGATATTGGCAGTTTGGAGGGATATGTTGTGTATCTTTATACATATATGCTTCTAAGCTGTTGTATTCTGAGCACCTCTGCAAAAGCAGTGATAATGTGTGAGTGTGGTGAAAGTGTTGAATGATGATGAAAGTATTTTCTTTTTGGGGATTTTCTTTCTTTTTTGGGTCACCCTGCCTCGGTGGGAGACGACCGACTTGTTGAAACAAAAAAAAAAAAAAAAGTATCTAGGTAGTAGGTTGGTAAACAGCAACCGCCCAGGGAGGTACTACTGTCCTGCCAAGTGAGTGTACAACAAAAACCTGTAATTGTTTTACATGATGGTAGGATTGCTGGTGTCTTTTGTCTGTCTCATAAACATGCAAGATTTCAGGTATGTCTTGTTACTTCTACTTGCACTTAGGTCACACTACACATACATGTACAAGCATATATATACACACCCCTCTAAGTATTCCTCTATTTTCTTTCTAGTTCTTGTTCTTGTTTATTTCCTCTTATCTCCATGGGGAAGTGGAACAGAATTCTTCCTCCGTAAGCCATGCGTGTTGTAAGAGGCGACTAAAATGCCGGGAGCAACGGGCTAGTAACCCCTTCTCCCGTATAAATTACTAAATTTAAGAGAGGCTTTCGTTTTTCTTTTTGGGCCACCCTGCCTTGGTGGGATACGGCCGGTGTGTTGAAAGAAAGAAATATTAAAACAAATATTTAATGTACAATGAACAGAAAAGGAACAAAATACTTGAAAAAATACCAAGCAAGCAAGACTTACTTATTTAAATATCCTTCTCGGAGAGTTTGTAGTGATATCCTTGTGACATTGATTGAGAGCACCATAAGAGGAAACTGCGAATGTTGGTCATGACTGAGACGAAATATATCCCGGGCAAGAGGCAGCAGAGGTTCATGAGTTAATAAATAGAGAGCTTGAACCAACCCAAGCAGACCAACACCACGTAAATCAGTTGCAGGATCAACTCCCTATGAGGAATAAAAATCCAAGAGAAAAAAACCTTAATGTAATGTAAGTTCACACAATAATTAATTTAGTCTTCAGTAATTATTTACAATTAAAATATGCTAAAAGAATGTTGGATAACAAGGAATGACTTACTTCTATTTTCAGACTTGGTATTCAGTCTAAACCACCCAGGGAGGTACTACCATCCTGCCAAGTGAGTGTAAAACGAAAGCCTGTAATTGTTTTACATGATGGTAGGATTGCTGGTGTCCTTTTTTCTGTATCATGAACATGCAAGATTTCAGGTATGTCTTGCTACTTCTATTTACACTTAGGTCACACTACACATACATGTACAAGCACATATATACGCACCCCTCTGGGTTTTCTTCTATTTTCTTTCTAGTTCTTATTCTTGTTTATTTCCTCTTATCTCCATGGGGAAGTGGAACAGAATTCTTCCTCCGTAAGCCATGCGTGTTGTAAGAGGCGACTAAAATGCCGGGAGCAAGGGGCTAGTAATCTCTTCTCCTGTATATATTACTAAATGTAAAAGGAGAAACTTGCGTTTTTCCTTTTGGGGCCACCCTGCCTCGGTGGGATACGGCCAGTGTGTTGAAAGAAAGAAAGATGGTAGGATTGCTGGTGTCTTTTGTCTGTCTCATAAATATGCAAGATTACAGGTACGTCTTGCTACTTCTACCTACACTTAGGTCACACAGGTACACGTTTATTTATACACACTCATCTGAGTTTTCTTTGATTTTATCTTAGTTCTTGTTCTTATTACTTTTCCTTTTATATCCATGGGGAAGTGGAATAAGAATCTTTCCTCCGTAAGCCATGCGTGTTGTAAAAGTCAACTAAAATACCGGGAACAATGGGCTAGTAACCATTTCATAAGAAAAAATAACAAAATTATTTTTTGAAAATTCTTGGACACTGGTGCACCCTTTGAAATTTGGCCTCTGGACCCTGAAAGGGTTAAGGAAAGGGAAGCTCTGTCATCCTCAAGTAACCAATCAGAAGCAGTGTAGTTAGGAGAAGGCATTTCTCCAATCATTCGTATTTGAAAATAGTGGCTATATGGACTCATTGAAAGTTACGGCATCAGTTATATGAGTAAAAAGAGATAATTTTTAACATATAAAAATTATTAAGAAAGACAAGGGAAATAAAATCTGTCAATACCAAGTGTAAGATCTTTGTAAGATATATCTGGCATCAAACGTGTTTGTGAAATAGAAAGAGATGACCAATAATCATGCCAGAGTACAAGACACTTAAGAGGCTTATGCTTATGTCACACCACCTACGACTGCTGCACCTCTCCTGCTTACAGTATATAAGCCACTTCTTTGAGCATATGCTGTATTCTTTTCAAGATTGATGGACTGATTACATCGACTCAAGGCTGAGGGACTCGTTACCTTAAAACTCCTCCTGTTCTTCACCATTCTCCTTTGTATAGACTGATGAAGCCACTGTGTGGCAAAACATTTCCTCATTTAAGATACCCAAGTGTTGCACATGTGTCTAATATATCAAATGATCCTTTATTGGGAAAGGTGAAAATTTGTCTGTAATAATGTTCTGATTAAAACATTCACCAATAATTTTAATTATGGGCTCAGTCCTACCTGGAATCCAATCACATCCCAATGACTACCAAATCGAGGACAATCAATCTTGGTACTAGTGAGAACCTTATACACCGTTTGTAAAATCTGGAGGTGTATTGGTTCATTATTATCAAACTGGCCTGCAAGAGACGAAATGTTTTATTTACTGCAAAAATACTTATTCATAGTATGACTAATTATTTTTAGAGAAATATGATCACCTGCACTTAACATTCAATATTATGAATAACCTGCATTACATGTAAAACAAAAAGCCTTTAAAAGTTGCTGTAAAATTATCAGAGCTCCCTCAAAGTGAAGTATAGTTATTAATGGACTACTGCATACAAAATACAGTGGACCCTCGACCAACGATGGCATCGTCTAACGTTAAATCCGACTAGCGATACATTTTAATGCAAAAATTTTGCCTCGACTAGCGGTAAAAAACTCGACCAATACGATTCGTTACGTCTGAGACGCGTCCACTTGTGGCCAGTGTTTACAAGCCAGCCAGCCACTGCTGTCCCATCCAAACATACAACCGGAACATTTCATATTATCACAGCGTTTTTAGCGAATGCACCTGCAAAGTAAGTCACCATGGGCCCCAAGAAAGCTTCTAGTGCCAACCCTACAGCAAAAAGGATGAGAATTACTATGGATATGAAGAAAGAGATCATTGCTAAGTATGAAAGTGGAGTGCGTGTCTCCGAGCTGGCCAGGTTGTACACAAAACCCCAATCAACCATCGCTACTATTGTGGCCAAGAAAACGGCAATCAAGGAAGCTGTTCTTGCCAAAGGTGCAACTATGTTTTCGAAACTGAGATCGCAAGTGATAGAAGATGTTGAGAGACTGTTATTGGTGTGGATAAACGAAAAACAGATAGCAGGAGATAGTATCTCTCAAGCGATCATATGTGAAAAGGCTAGGAAGTTGCATGAGGATTTAATTAGAAAAATGCCTGCAACTAGTGGTGATGTGAGTGAATTTAAGGCCAGCAAAGGTTGGTTTGAGAGATTTAAGAATCGTAGTGGCATACATAGTGTGATAAGGCATGGTGAGGCTGCCAGTTTGGACCAAAAAGCAGCTGAAAAATATGTGCAGGAATTCAAGGAGTACATAGACAGTGAAGAATTGAAACCAGAACAAGTGTTTAATTGTGACACTGACAATGTTGTGAAACACTTTAGGAATGTCATAAAGGAACGGGAGGTACAGGCCTCTATGGACAGATATGTTGTGCGACAGAGGTCCAGTGACTCTCAAGCTGGTCCTAGTGGCATTAAAAGAAGGGAAGTAACCCCGGAAAAGGACTTGACACCTCAAGTCCTAATGGAAGGGGATTCCCCTTCTAAACACTAACACCATCCACAGTCTCCCCTCCTCCCATCCCATCAATCATCACCAGATCTTCAATAAAGGTAAGTGTCATGTAATTGTACATGTCTTCTTCAGCTTGTGTGTATTAAAATTAATATTTCATGTAGTAAAAATTTTTTTTTCAATACTTTTGGGTGTCTTGCACGGATTAATTTGATTTCCATTATTTCTTATGGGGAAAATTAACTCGACTAACGATAATTTCGATTAACGATGAGCTCTCAGGAACGGATTAATATCGTTGGTCGAGGGTCCACTGTATATATTTCCAGTATTATGTACTTCTTATAGCACATACCACACTTCATCCCCAACTAAAATAAACTTTACATTAATAGTTATCCAGAGACAAATATAAATCAAAATATCAAATTGAATTGCAAAATATATATACCCTACTAATGTCAGAGATCCAAAACCAATAATCAATTATTTAACAACACTTACCAATAATAAATGTAAAGAAACTGTTTTCTACTGACAGACACAGGTAAAAAGTAACTGAAATTCATACACAGTGCAAAGAGTAAGAATGAGCCAGTCAGAAAGAACTGAAGTGTAATAAAGAAATAAAACCAAGGGTTCTTTCCACATTAAAAAACACTCACATTGGGCAATGGCAAAGAGCAAATTTCTCTCTTCAATAAGCTCAGCTTTCAGCTTCTTAGGTCCAAAAATGCTACGAAAGAGTCCATTTACCCCCCTCTGCTCTAATGTTGGCTTGATGGAACCCTGAAAAACATTTAAATATGACATACATAAGATCTCTTGTCCATAAAATAAAACTTATGTTAGGGGATATAAGAGCGCAGTATTATTTTCTAGTAAAAAGCAGGCATTAGGCAGGTATGTGAGGTCATCAGAGTTATTTAATATACAACAGACCAGCAGCAATTTCAATAAAACACAAATGAAATATAATTTTTCCAGTCTACTTGGCACAGGAACAAAAATAGTATGGAGCATGCTGTAGCATGCTTTAAAATTGGGAAAAATATCAAGAGTCCATAATGCATGATACATCTTATTAGAACACGCCATGTGATAAAGCATTTCCCTTTTGTGTGGAGGTTAGCCATTTGAACCTTTGATGAGTTTCGAGTCCTTCTACTCCCAGAGCCTGGTCATGGGCCAGGCTCATCTGGTACTAGCCTGGTCAACCAGGCTGCTGCTCCTGGAGCCCATGAGCACATCCATTGTTTATAGAAGGAAGCTTATGTCACACCATGATGTAACCACTTCCCATGCTGAAGTTGCCTTCTAGATGTATTCCTCAGTCAGTCATGTATGATTAAAGCAAGTTTAGATCTTGTCGTCACTCCATTTCAGTCTCAAAATATTAACCATAGTGCCAAAGAGGAATACTAGTGATATTAAAGGTGCCAAAAAAGAAAAATAACAGTTAAGAATGAGAATTTTAATCAAAATATAGGTGTTAGTTGTGCTTAGAGGTGGTGCACGCTTTCCGTGTAAACAAAGCAACGACAGTATGAAGTGAAGATAAGAGCTTGTGGAAAGAGTAATCTTGATGTGAAATTGTAAAAAAGTATGGGAACGAGGTCACTGCAGCTAAATAAGGAATAAATGGGATTAGGTCAGGGGCTTCAAGTAGAGTTAGAGCTAAAGGAGGAGTAGCAATAATGTTGAAGGATAAGCAATGGCAGGAAAAGAGGGACTATAAATGAATTAATTCAAGGATTATGTGGAGTAAAATAAAGGTTGGATGCGAAAAGTGGGTTATAGTAAGCGTATATGCACCTGGAGAAGAGAGAAGTGTAAAGGAAAGAGAGAGATTTTGGGAAATGTTGAGTGAATGCATGGGGAGTTTTGAACCAGATGTGAGAGTACTTATGGTTGGGGATTTCAATGCTAAAGTGAGTAAAAATGTTGTGGAGGGAGTAGTAGGTAAATTTGGGGTGCTAGGGGTAAATGAAAATGGGGAGCCTTTAATTGAGCAATGTGCAGAAAGAGGTATGGTAATAAGTAATACATATTTTATGAAAAAGAGGATAAATAAATATACAAGGTATGATATAGCACGTAATGAAAGTAGTTTATTAGATTATGTATTGGTGGATAAAAGGTTGATGGGTAGGCTCCAGGATGTACACGTTTATAGAGGGGCAACTGATATATCGGATCATTATTTAGTTGTAGCTACAGTTAGAGTAAGAGGTAGATGGGACAAGAGGAAAATGACAAGTAAGAGGGAGGTAAAGTGTATAAACTAAGGGAGGAGGAAGTTAGGGTGAGATATAAGCAACTAGTGGCAGAAAGGTGGGCTGGTGCAAGTATGAGTAGTGGGGGGCATGAACAGGGTTGGAATAGTTTTAAAAATGCAGTATTAGAATGTGGGGCAGAAGTTTGTGGTTATAGGAGGGTGGGTGCAGGAGGAAAGAGGAGTGATTGACAGAATGATGAAGTAAAGGGTGTGATAAAAGAGAAAAGGTAGCTTATGAGAGGTTTTTACAAAGCAGAAGTGTTATATGAAGAGTAGAGTATATGGAGAGTAAAAGAAAGGTGAAGAGAGTGGTGAGAGAGTGCAAAAGGACAGCAGATGATAGAGTGGGAGAGGCACTGTCAAGAAATTTTAATGAAAATAAGAACAAATTTTGGAATGAGTTAAACAAGAAAGCCTATGGAATGAATGGATATGTCAGTTAAAAACAGAGTAGGGAAGTTAGTAGATGAGGAGATGGAAGTATTGGGTAGATGGCGAAAATATTTTGAGGAACTTTTGAATGTCGATGAAGAAAGGGAGGCGGTAATTTCATGCACTGGCCAGGGAGGTATACCATCTTGTAGGAGTGAAGAAGAGCAGGATGTGAGCGTGGGGGAGGTGCGTGAGGCATTATGTAGAATGAAAGGGGGTAAAGCAGCTTGAACTGATGGGATCATGACAGAAATGTTAAAAGCAGGGGGGGACAGTGTTGGAGTGGTTGGTATTTTTGTTTAATAAATGTATGAAAGAGGAGAAGGTACCTAGAGATTGGCAGAGAGCATGTATAGTCCCTTTATATAGAGGGAAGGGGGACAAAAGAGATTGTAAAAATTACAGAGGAATAAGTTTACTGAGTATACCAGGAAAAGCGTACGGTAGGGTTATTATTGAAAGAATTAAAGGTAAGACAGAATGTAGGATTGCGGATGAGCAAGGAGGTTTTAGAGTAGGTAGGGGATGTGTAGATCAAGTATTTACATTGAAGCATATATGTGAACAGTATTTAGATAAAGGTAGGGAAGTTTTTATTGCATTTATGGATTTAGAAAAGGCATATGATAGAGTGGATAGGGGAGCAATGTGGCAGATGTTACAAGTACAGTGGACCCCCGCATAGCGACTTTAATCCATGCAAGAGGGCTGTTTGTTATGCGAAATGTTCGGTATGCGAATGAATTTTCCCCATAAGAAATAATGGAAATCAAATTAATCCGTGCAAGACACCCAAAAGTATGAAAAAAAAAAAAAATTTTACCACATGAAATGTTAATTTTAATACACATAAACTGAAAAAGGCATGCACAATTACATGACACTTACTTTTATTGAAGATCTGGTGATGATTGATGGGATGGGAGGAGGGGAGAGAGAGTGTTAGTGTTTAGAAGGGGAATCCCCTTCCATTAAGACTTGAGGTGTCGAGTCCTTTTCTGGGGTTACTTCCCTTCTTCTTTTAATGCCACTAGGACCAGCTTCAGAGTCACTGGACTTCTTTCGCACAACATATCTGTCCATAGTGGCCTGTACCTCTCGTTCCTTTATGACTTCCCTAAAGTGTTTCACAACATTGTCAGTGTAATAATCACCAGCACGGCTTGCAATAGCTGTGTGAGGGTGATTTTCATCCATGAAGGTTTGCACTTCAAGCCACTTTGCACAGATTTCCTTAATCTTTGTAGTAGGCAATTTCTGCAATTTCTCTCTCCCCTCCTCTGAACCAGTTTCCTCAGGTCTGGCCTCTTGCTGTTGAAGTTGATCTATCAGCTCATCAGTGGTTAGTTCTTCATTGTCCTCCTCCACCAACTCTTCCACATCATCCCCACTAACCTCCAACCCCAAGGACTTTCCCAATGCCACAATGGATTCCTCAACTGGCATAATCCTCTCAGAGTTAGCCTCAAATCCTTCAAAATCCCTTTTGTCTACACATTCTGGCCACAGTTTCTTCCAAGCAGAGTTCAAGGTCTTCTTAGTCACTCCCTCCCAAGCCTTACCTATAAGGTTTACACAATTGAGGATATTAAAGTGCTCTCTCCAAAACTCTCTTAGAGTCAGTTGAGTTTCTGAGGTCACTACAAAGCACCTTTCAAACAGAGCTTTTGTGTACAGTTTTTTGAAGTTTGCAATAACCTGCTGGTCCATGGGCTGCAGGAGAGGAGTGGTATTAGGAGGCAAAAACTTCACCTTAATGAAGCTCATGTCCCCATAAAGTCGCTCTGCCACGTCTGTAGGATGACCAGGGGCATTGTCTAACACCAGGAGGCACTTAAGGTCTAATTTCTTTTCAGTTAGGTAATCTTTCACATTGGGGGCAAATGCATGGTGTAACCAGTCATAGAAAAAGTCCCTAGTGATCCATGCCTTACTGTTTGCCCTCCACAGCACACACAAATTCTCCTTGAGGACATTCTTTTGCCTGAACGGTCTGGGAGTTTCAGAGTGATACACTAATAAAGGCTTCACTTTGCAATCACCACTAGCATTGGAACACATCAACAAAGTAAGCCTGTCTTTCATAGGCTTATGTCCTGGGAGTGCCTTTTCCTCCTGAGTAATGTAGGTCCTGCTTGGCATTTTCTTCCAAAACAGGCCTGTTTCATCACAATTAAACACTTGTTCAGGTTTCAGCCCTTCACTGTCTATGTACTTCTTGAATTCCTGAACATATTTTTCAGCTGCTTTGTGGTCCGAACTGGCAGCCTCACCAAGCCTTATCACACTATGTATGCCACTATGCTTCTTAAATCTCTCAAACCAACCTTTGCTGGCCTTAAATTCACTCACATCATCACTAGTTGCAGGCATTTTTTTAATTAAATCCTCATGCAACTTCCTAGCCTTTTCGCTTATGATCGCTTGAGAGACGCTATCTCCTGCTACCTGTTTTTCATTTATCCACACCAATAAGAGTCTCTCAACATCTTCCATCACTTGCGATCTCTGTTTCGAAAACACAGTTAAACCTTTGGCAAGAACAGCTTCCTTGATTGCCTTTCTGTTGCCCACAATAGTAGCGATGGTTGATTTGGGTTTCTTGTACAACCTGGCCAGGTCGGCGATACGCTCTCCACTTTCATACTTATCAATGATCTCTTTCTTCATCTCTATAGTAATTCTCACCCTTATTCCTGTAGGGTTGGCACTAGAAGCTTTCTTGGGGCCCATGGTCACTTATTTTCCAGATAAAGCACCGAAAACACTGTAATAATACAAAATATTCCGATTGTATGCTTGGATGTTACCGCGGAGGCTGGCTGGTAAACAATGCCACCGGCGGAACATGTGAGGCTGGCTGAGGGCGCACATTGGACGCGTCTCGGACAAAGAGCGGTGAGCAGGTTTTTGGGCGGTATGCGAGGCAAAATTTTTGCGAAAAAAGCGAGTGGTATGCGGATTGTACGGTATGCGATGCGTACGGTATGCGGGGGTCCACTGTATATGGAATAGGTGGTTACTAAATGTTGTAAAGAGTTTTTATGAGGATAGTGAGGCTCAGGTTAGGGTGTGTAGAAGAGAGGAAGACTACTTCCTAGTAAAAGTAGGTCTTAGACAGGGATGTGTAATGTCACCATGGTTGTTTAATATATTTATAGATGGGGCTGCACTTTAAAGGAGGGGTTTGGGATATTGGCAGTTTGGAGGGATATGTCGTGTATCTTTATACGTACATGCTTCTAAACTGTTGTATTCTGAGCACCTCTGCAAAAGCAGTGATAATGTGTGAGTGTGGTGAAAGTGTTGAATGATGATGAAAGTATTTTCTTTTGGGGGATTTTCTTTCTTTTTTTTTGGGTGACCCTGCCTCGGTGGGAGACGGCCTACTTGTTGAAAAAAAAAAAAAAAAAAAAGATGGGGTTGTAAAAGAAGTAAATGCTAGGGTGTTCGGGAGAGGGGTGGGATTAAATTATGGGGAATCAAATACAAAATGGGAATTGACACAGTTACTTTTTGCTGATGATACTGTGCTTATGGGAGATTCTAAAGAAAAATTGCCAAGGTTAGAAGACGAGTTTGGGAGTGTGTGTAAAGGTAGAAAGTTGAAAGTGAACATAGAAGAGAGTAAGGTGATGAGGGTATCAAATGATTTAGATAAAGAAAAATTGGATATCAAATTGGGGAGGAGTAGTATGGAAGTAGTGAATGTTTTCAGATATTTGGGAGTTAACGTGTCAGAGGATGGATATATGAAGGATGAGGTTAATCATAGAACTGATGAAAGAAAAAAGGCGAGTGGTACGTTGTGGTATATGTGGAGACAAAAAACGTTATCTATGGAGGCAAAGAAGGGAATGTATGAAAGTACGTATAGTAGTACCAGCGCTCTTATATGGGTGTGAAGCTTGGGTTGTAAATGCTGCAGCGAGGAGGCGGTTGGAGGAAGTGGAGATGTCCTGTCTAAGGGCAATGTGTGGTGTGAATATTATGCAGAAAATTCGGAGTGTGGAAATTAGAAGGTATGGAGTTAATAAAAGTACAGTGGACCCCCGGTTAACGAACTTTTTTCATTCCAGTAGTATGTTCAGGTGCCAGTACTGACCGAATTTTTTCCCATAAGGAATATTGTGAAGTAGATTAGTCCATTTCAGACCCCCAAACATACGCGTACAAACGCACTTACATAAATACACTTACATAATTGGTCGCATTTGGAGGTGATCGTTAAGCGGGGGTCCACTGTATTAGTTAGAGGGCTGAAGAGGGGTTGTTGAGGTGGTTTGGTCATTTAGAGAGAATAGATCAAAGTAGAATGACATGGAGAGCATATAAATCTGTAGGGGAAGGAAGGCAGGGTAGGGGTCATCCTCAAAAAGGTTGGAGGGAGGGGGTAAAGGAGGTTTTGTGGGCCAGGGGCTTGGACTTCCAGCAAGCGTGCGTGTTAGATAGGAGTGAATGGAGACGAATAGTATTTGGGACCTGACGAGCTGTTGGAGTGTGAGCAGGGTAATATTTAGCGAAGGGATTCAGGGAAACCAGTTATTTTATTAATCGGACTTGAGTCCTGGAAATGGGAAGTACAATGCCTGCACTCTAAAGGAGGGGTTCGGGATATTAGCAGTTTGGAGGGACATGTTGTGTGTCTTTATAGGTACATGCTTCTAAGCTGTTGTGTTCTGAGCACCTCTGTAAAAACAGTGATTATGTGTGAGTGAGGTGAAAGTGTTGAATGATGATGAAAGTATTTTCTTTTTGGGGATTTTCTTTCTTTTTTTGGGTCACCCTGCCTCGGTGGGAGACAGCTGACTTGCTGGGAAAAAAAATTATAATAATCATAACTAAGTGCTAAACCCATAAGGGTTATACAGCTAAGATAAAAGGTGAACGAATGTGTGGATTGAGCATATAAAAAAGAAAGGTGCCCTGTTTAATATCTTTATATTAAGAAAGCCCAGTCATATCAAAAACAATGTGTGAGCAGGTAGGAAAGCCACCATATTAGTGTTTATTTCTGGTTGGTTCAACCAGTTTAAAATGCACAGCTGGCTGCATTATATCAAATTTAGTGGGTAAAGTGCATTTGCTGAATATGCTGCTGCTGCTGCTGCTGCCAGGAACGTCTTTACCTAGCTGGATTAAATTTATTTTCCAAGCCTGAGCAGGTGCTTAATGCTGACGAAATTTCAGATTATGATGATGAATCAAGCAAGAGAAAAAATGCACCTGGATTCAAGACAGCTAAAAATTGTCTGATCTTTCTTCTGTGCTCTAATGCATCAGGTGATTTCAGATATAGGACTTCGGATATTTATTTGTCACAGAATCCTTGTGCTTGAAAAAGCAAAGACAAAACCACTGTGCCTGTTTCTTGGGGGTCGAATAATACAGCAGGGATGAGTGAGGCCCTGTTTGGTGAGTGGATCAAGCATCATTTTATTCCATTCATTCAGGGTTCTCTTCACTCTTGTCATTTCCCATAGCCATCCTCAAACCTTGTAGTCTGTCTATCCATATCAAGATGCACAAGTACACCCAACAAGAACATAACACAAATTTCATGTAAAATACAGTTTTCAAGAAAAGAGCCACTGGGTTATGTGAGAGACTGTTGTATTTATAAATGAGACATGAGACTGTAAAAAAGTGAATGCTGTATACAGTAGGGCCCCACTTTACGACGTTCCGCTAATACGGCGATGTCAAATTATGACCAAAATTTGCTATACGGCAAGCGGTCTTTCAAATACGGCGCCCCCCACCTGGTTTGTTTACATTCTCCGTGACCACATCTATTATGTCAGGAAATTTTCCAAAATTTCAAGTGTTTTAAAGTTACTGCATATTTTATATGTACTCTGATAATTATACTTATGTGTACCTGTACCTAAATATACTTACACACTGTGCTGGTGTGCAGATACACATTAAAATCGATAAGTCTCTCTCTACTCATGACGCCAATACTACGTAATAATAATCACTCTTGGGCACACTAAATGTCTTATTTTACATTATTATAGGCATTTTCATTAATCCATCTATGATATTTTCCTCAAAATTATATATGAAACCTGTTACATAGCATATAAACATGATACATACACTCACAGAATAAAAATTGACGTAAATATGAGATTTGTTTACAAAGCAGCTGTGTAGGTAGTGTCGGAAGAATTACGTTTTCTCTAGTCAAACTGGAAGATAACTGTAGAAAAATATTCCTTTCGTATGCCTTTACTCTATATATAGCAATTCACGACCCTTGTGGGTTTAGTGCTTTTTATAATAATAATAATAATAATAATAATAATAATAATAATAATAATAATAATATTATTATTATTATTATTATTATCTTCATTCACTAAAAATGGTGTGTTGCTGTTTGTTTATTCTGTACTAACTTGTACAACTTGTACACAATATAAGAGTATTTGTATTGTGAGGTAATTATTATTACAATCAAAAAATAGAGGTAAATGTTTTACAAACTTACAAACGTACGTGAATGAACTAAAAGTAGACATATTAATACGCATATATTTCGCCTGACCAAGTGATCGCCCACTACCTGTTCAGTTTGTGTTCTTACATTGTCTCAACTCTGTATCTCATTCTCTCTCTCATTTACTCTTTTGTTAACTAGTTGGCTCTCATTGACGATGGCATCTAAGGTTAGCTGTGATAAAAAGAGAAGTCGTAAGCCTCTTGCTTTAGGTGCCAAGTTAGAGGATGATGGTGTGCCATTCTGATTTTATTTAATAAACACCCTGCCACTCACCTCTCACACATTAATATTAATATTTTAAGGTAAGTAATAAGTGTACTCTGTGTGTATCTTACCTTTTATTGTGTTTTTAATGACTATTTCTATTGCTAACTTTGATGTTGGTGAGGAGCTCCTGATTTAGGAAATTGGATCTGTGCTCCAGTTCCCCAAATTAAGCCTGAATGCCTTCCACATCCCCCCCAGGCGCTGTATAATCCTACGGGTTTAGCGCTTCCCCCTTGATTATAATAATAATACGTATTGCTAACTTAATATAAGTTAGTGTAAACTTGTTGTCTGGCATTTATTGCCTATTTTATATGTGCTCTGATAATAATACTTGTAGAGCTGTGTGGTAGCCGGGTGGAGGGACAACACTACATTTTCTCTCTGCCATCAGAGAAAACGTGTATGAATCTGCGTTTGGCCCAGCCACTCCCCCACTTCGCTTTTGTTTACAATTTTCAGCATGAATTATTCATTATTTCTCCCTTCATTTATGATGGCATCTAAAGGTAGTTGTTAGAAATGATTAAATTCAGTGAACAAGGTATGTCAATGTTAATAATATGGCTCTGGGCCACAGTGTAGGCAGCTGGTAGGTGTAGCCCAGGTGGGCTACACCGTGGCCCAGGCGGGATACACCTACTGGCTACATACACTGACTTCCTACAAATAAATACTACTCACCTCTCTTCCTATATTAAGACTACACATATTTTAAGGTAAATAATGAGTGTACTCTATGTGTATTTTACCTCTCTGGGATGTTTTAAATATCATATATTAAGTATGAGACGCGAAGCCAGGGCTACCTACACCTGGGCTACCTGCACCTGACTTCCTACAAATAAGTACTACTCACCTCTCTCCCTACATTAAGATTACAAATACTTTAAGATAAGTAATGAATGTACTGTGAATGTATTTTACTTCGTGTGTTTTTAATGCCTAGTTCTATTACTAACTTAATATAATTTAGCGTAAACTTGTTGTCTGGCATTTATATGCATTTATACATGGAAAAAAATGGCGTTCTGCCTTCCGGCGATGTCTGCTTTCCGGCGACAGCCTGGAACCTAACCCCCCAGCCCTACTGTATGTAAAAAACTGCATTAAATTTGTAAGATAAAAAGAGTTCATATTTACCATCACATGACTCATATCTTGACGAGTGAAGAAGTCCCACACCTCATCAAAATCTGTATGTGGAGTGATTTTAACATTTGGTGGTAAGCCTTGGGAGGATTTTGCAGGGGATTTTGCTGGCGAGGAAGATGATCCATCAATATGTTTTTTAGGACTTTTGTGAAAGTCTTCCTTGTGTGGCGAACGAAGTATTGGCTCTACACACTGTACTGCTTCCCATTCCTCCTGTGCTGCTGCGAAGTCTTCATCTTGGCTGTGAACAGTAAGAATAAAATTTTAGTTTGAAGTACATGCATAAAACTCCAATTTCTTCTGAATAAAATTTAAGAGTATAATTCAGTAGGATCCTGACTTATGAACTTCTAACTTCCAGTTATAATCACTTCAAATATTCAAACAGAAATTATTTTAAACTAACAATTTTTTGAGTTGTACATGCTCATTCTATGCATGTATAGGAAGATCAAACTAATTGAGACTGGTAAACAAACTACAGATTTACTATGTACATTGAGGTCGTTTGTCAAGTGGGGTGGTTAGTAAGGCAGTGAGGTGGAAGAATTCTTTCTGACTCTGAAATGGCAACTGAAGGGAGATGACCGGGGAGCAGGGTGTAAGCCACTGAAGTGGGTGAGCTTCTTAGTTTATTAACTGACATCATTAGGTACTACCCGGAGGGTATTCTGGGAATCTTGATCAGGGCCTGATCAACCAGGCTGTTACTACTGGCCGCACATAGTCCAATGTACGAACCACAGTCCAGCTGATCCAGCACCGATTTTAAGTATTTGTCAAGCTCCCTCTTGAAGGCAGCCAGGGATCTATTGGTAATTCCCCTTATTCATGGTGGGAGGCTGTTGAACAGTCTTGGGTCCTGGACACTTATTGTGTTTTCCCTTAGTGTACCAATGGCACCCTTACTTATCATTGGGGGTATTTTGCACTGCCTGCCCAGTCTTTTACTTTCATAAGGAGTGATTTCTGTGTGAAGAATCAGGACCATTCCTTCTAGGATTTTCCAAGTGTAGATTATATCTTTCTCACCTGCATTTCAGTGAGTACAAGTCAAGTGCTTCCAAGTGTTCCCAGTAGTTAAGGTGTTTGATGGAACTTATATGTGCAGTAAAGGTTCTCTGTACATTCTCTAGAACTGCAATTTCACCTGCTTTGAATGGAGATGTTAATGTATGGCAGTATTCCAGCCTAGAGAGAACAAGAAATTTGAAAAGGATCATCATTGGCTTGGTATCTCTTGTTTTGAATGTTCTCATTATCCATCCTATCATTTTCGTCTCACTTGTGATTGTGGCACTGTTGTGATCCTTGAAAGTGAGATCCTCAGACATTGCCACTCCCATGTCCTTCACATTATTTTTTCACTATTGTATGATTAGTTTGTAGTATACTCAGTTCTAATTATTATTTCCTCCAGTTTTCCATAACAGACTAGTTGGAATTTGTCTTCATTGAACATCATATTGTTTTCTTTGAGGTTAACTATGTCCTCAATAGAGGACAGTCTCATGCAGATCCTAGTATACTTCTGCAAAAGGTGACACGGTACTGTGGATTACATCTCTGTCTATATCTGATATGAGGATGAAGAACAGGATGGGGGCGAGTACTATGCTTTGTGGAACACACATACTTTTGAACCCAACATTTTAATGCCACATTTTGCGGCTTATAAGACTTTATTTTAGTTTCAATGGCTCAGCATTGAAAGCAACTGGGAGAGCTACAGCCCACCCCACACCCCAAACTTACAGCTCGCGTTACCGACCTTCAGTTTATAGGACACAGGGTCGTTGTTGGAGACATTTTATGTAAAAAAAATGCATCTAGTAAGCCACAAAATACAGTACTTCCTGCAGGTTTGAGGTTTTCTTGCATATATGACATCTTAATGGGACTGGAGTTTCCACTGCATTTTTTTCTGGAAGTGACCCACAGCAACTGGCTAACACACAGGTACCTACTGGAGCCTGGAGTACAGGCACCAACCGATGGTTGGTGGCCAAGGGGTAAGGGTTCAGGGAATGATTGGTGATCCTGAGAAGCAAGTGGGTTGCCAGAGTGGCTGGGAAGGAAAAAGGCACTGACCTCAGGCTGGTAGCTAACTCATTACAATAAAACCCTTCCATCTCCCTTTGCAGTATCCTCCCAAACTTCTTCCCAGCACAATATGCTCAAATACTAAAGGAGGGGTGTTAATGTTGCAGTTTAAAAACTGTAGTGTAAAGCACCCTTCTGGCAAGACAGTGATGGAGTGAATGATGGTGAAAGTTTTTCTTTTTCGGGCCACCCTGCCTTGGTGGGAATCGGCCAGTGTGATAATAAAAAAATAATATAACTTAATAGTTTCACTTTATTGAGGAGATGGTGGGAAGAATATGTAAAGTGTGTTGAGTCAGATATGATAGAAATTTAGAAGTGAATGGGAGAGTGGAAGAGAGTGAGAGAAGAAGGAACATAAGGAAATAAGAGAGGGTATGAGAGGGAGGGAAAGAAAATGGAAGGGAAGAGAGATATTATGAGAGTACCATTTAATATTACCATTTCACTGATAAAAATGACATTAGAAATAGATTATTATAGTTCAAGAGCATATTTACAATGACAGCATAGGAGTCAATGGAAAATAAGAAATAAGTTCTGAGTTACAAACTCTCGACTAACAAAAAGACTATTTACACTTTCACTGCCACAACCCTTAAAATTTAAAAGTCCTGCCAATGTCTGTAAGGTTTCAAACATTCATAATAAACAGTGTACCCACCAATCCATAAACATGAGAGGGGCCTTCAGTTCTACTGGCTAAAGGGACACTAAGCATTCCTTCCATACACCAAAAGTAAATGGAAATAATTTACATACCACAGTCGATCTGCACGATTCACTCCATGACTTTGGTTCTTTCTGTTTCTCTCAGCAACATCTACAAATTCAGATGGTGGCTCCTTCTGCTGTAAACTTTCTAACATCTGCAACATTACAAAGTGTGGAGTGTGTACGCATTTTTTTTTACATTTGGATTAGTATTCCATTAATAATAAATAGCTTTTTAAGTGTTAAACATTGTATAAATGTTTCAGGCCTAAGTTTACCTTAGTAAATATTTTACAACCCTGCCAATATATGCAAACATGATAATGATGACGTGAATCTCCAAAGTAGATGTAGTGATGAATATAAAAGAAGTCAGAGATGCTTTTGTTGGCACATGCAAAGACTGGTTAGCTACTGTACAGTACCTTAAAATCTAAATTTTGAAGTTTTAGTTAATGGAGATTCTTGATTAAAAGTTGAAAATAATGCCAAAAGCTCTTCGAAACTGCCATATTAGAGGAGCATTCTGTAAAAAATGATTGTGTAATGTTAAATAAATAAGGAAAATTAAGAAAGTATTTAATAAAGCTGAAACAATGGTTATGGTTTATATTCAGTCCTCACAAAGCACGATGATTACAACTGCCATGTAATGCAAGCAAAAAATATATATATACAGTGTACTATACCTGTATATACTGCTGCATATACTATATAGTGTACTGTACCTGTATATACAGTAAAGTAAACCCTCACTTTAATGAACCTTTACTTAACGGATTTCAGAAATATGGAACAAAATTGGCTGAGTCAATGAAATTTGAAACAGAGTCCACTGGTTATCATTACAATCATAACAAAACGATCACATCCCTATCTATCACAATCGCCATTAGTAACCACCTCCTCCTTCCATATCAATCCTCAAATTGAAGGTTAACTCATATAATACAGACAGGCTCCGCTTCATAGTGTTTTGCTAATGTAGCAGTTTTCAATTACATACCCAATCTTCATTTATTCAGACTTCCTACAATAAATATATTCACCACTAAGGATGAAAATATTTTAAGGTAAGTAAAGTGTGTAGTGTATATGCATTTTTTAGGCCTAGCGATACTGCTCACTTAATATGATAGTGTAAACATGTTAACAGGCGTTTATATGCATTTCAAAGTGAAAAAAGGCTATGATTCACTGTACAGCAATTTTCATTTTTCAGCAGTAGCCCAGAACTTAACCTGCTGTATAAGCAAGGCCTGCCTATATAGAAAACCCTCTACATAACAGATTAATTGGGTAGGCAGGTGCCAGTAATGGCAACTGCGGTGGAGAAAAAATTTCTTTTTCATGGTCGTGACAATAATGAACAATTCTGCAATTGAAAGACTTTGTCTACTGTTTCCAAATCTGTTACCCAAGTGGACTTTGTTCCATATTTCCTAAGTTCATTAAATGGAGGGTTTACTGAAAATTAGTTTTGACAGGTCCAAATCACCAATGAAAAATCAAATCATGGTTTATGAAGTGAAAACTACAACTCCTCATTATTGAACCAACAAACCTTAACCCCTTGATTGTTGCAAGACCCTTTCTGAAACTGTCATTCTGTGTCAAAAAATTTAAAAAAAAAAAAAAAAAATATCTTATGAAACGATAGAGAATCTTTTCCCGATGGTAATGACACCAAAAGTACGAAATTTGATCGAAAACTTACGGAATTATGCTCCCACAAAGTTAGCAATCTCGGCGATATATATGCGTCGGCGATTTTGCCGACTTTGAGCCTCATATGTATTTGGCCAATTCCATTGTTCCGGTCAACCAAACTCATAGCTATTTCTTTAGAACTCCATTTTTTCTATCAATTGAGTACAAGAAACCACCCATTTACCGATTTCAACTACCCAATAAAGTGGTCAGAAATTGGCAATTTGGCCAATTTCAAAAATTAAAAAAGATACCAATTATAAAATAGGGTCCAGAATAAACAATGCAGACATTCTTGGCACTAAAATAACATATCCTCTGTTCATTAGTCACATCTCTAGGCCCTTCTTATATTACTCTTGCTTTCTATTTTGATTTTTTATTCACACAAAAAATAGAAGATTTACTGTTATGCAGACTACTGCATTATTGTAAAAATGGTATAAATAATATCAGTGCACTAGTGAAAGAATATTAGACTCCCCAGTTGACGTGTCTTGGACGTGTGATGTGATTTGCTTACTCTTGAACATTGGTAAAAATCGAACATTTCCGCTACTATGAGCTCAATTTCAAGGTTGTTTTCATCATGAAACTAATGAGAATCATCTCTGTTTCTGTAATATGTTTTCCATTATATCAAATGAGACCAAGAAAACGAGAATACACCCATAAATACTATACGAAAATACACCTCAAATTCGGCGTTTTAATCCAAAAAAAAAAAAGGTCGGAGTTTTTTTTTTTCTCATTATGCACTGCGTGCTGCAGGATTTTTTTTATATAGTGCACACTGACCACAAAGACCCATTCTCTCACATGTGGGCCTACCAGCTTTCTCCTGCTTGATTTGAAGCCACTAGAACTATTGAGTATATATACGTCTGAAACACTGGCTCGTAAGACGTATATATACGACCAAAACAGTCAAAGGGTTAATTAATAATGGTACAGAATATTAGCATAAAGGTTTATAATCATGCAAATGTAATTTTAGCTGTTCAACAGAGACAACTTTTTGGTAATATCTCCTCAAACACATTTTAGGCATACTGTATACACCTGCACAACATAACTTGATTAGCATATTAACCAAATTTTGCAAAATGTACTGTAATATGCAGCTTGACAGAGCTCCTGGAGAGTGAAACATTGCCATAATTAAATGTCATATTGCATCTGTGTCCCTTTACCTAACAATATACAGGTGCTTTAATGGCTAACATAGTACTGTATAGCAACAGTACCTCATAATATGATTAAGCAAGAGCATCTCCTAAGCCCTAAGGGGTTTCATGAGTTTTCCACACTCCAGCAGCCCAGCCCTGGGCTGAGCAATGGAGATATCACATTTCAGTTCTCAGTTCAATGTGTGCACCCTCCTGTGTGGTATTAACTTTATGCAGAGATTCGGTAGTATAGAAATTAGAAGACAGTGTGGTGGTATGCAAGGTACAACTCAGAGACAGGGTGACTGTGATGGTATAGTTATTAAGAAATGATATAACAGAAAAGGTAGCTCAAAAGGATATATAAAACCAGGTGGAGGAACGAGATGAAGGCAGTTTTGAGTGCTAGGGGGGTTTGAGTATCCATTGGGTTTAAACAAATGTGTTGTTCCTATCCAGGAGGAAATGAGTGATTTTTGGAATTTGATGTGCTGTTGGAGTGTGAGCGTGGGAGCATTTCTGAAGGGACTTGGGAAACCAGATGGTCCAATTTGAGTTTCAGATGTGGGCAGTACAGTGCTTACACACTGAAGGATGGGCAGGGATGCTACACTTCAGAGGGTAATTTGAGAAGTGATGTCCATGCCTTTCTGGCATGGTGAATGTTTCTTTCATTGAGTCATTATCGTTATTTTCTTGGTAGGAAATCATCATTTGGTAAAAACAAAGAGCAGCTTGGACAGCAGAGCTATTTTTACTACAATATTCAATGAAATTGTCTAATGACTCGAATCATAATTTTTTTAAGCTACTAGAGTAATTTTATTAAAATATAGTACTGCAGTCATTTTATTGCACAATACTTCTGGGACTGTAATTCAATATGATTAAATACAGCTTGTTGGAGATAAGCAAACTATCAACATTTGCCAGCAATAATTAAGTGATAAATGAGTTCCAGAAAAGGTAACTGCCAACAAAAGATTGAGCTACCTTGGAAAATACAGGTAGAGTACATACTACAGTGCTTTTTATTTAATTAACCCGTAAATGGTCCAAACGTATATATACATTTTTTCAACATTTGAAAGTATGTAAAAAAAAGTAGATCTTTTTGTTTTTCTACATTTGAAAATGTGTAAAAAAACTTTGATCTACTTTTTTTTTGTTATATTTGAAAATATGTAAAAAAACTTAGATCTACTTTTGTAGCACTACACATGTGAACGTAGATCTGCTTGGACCGTTTACGGGTTAAAAACACTTTGCACAGTAAACAAAATTAAAATTATTTTCTAAATTAAAATTTTGATTTTTGCTGAAATTTTTTTTTCTAAATTTTGGACATGATACCAAATTTAAAATTTCATTTTCAGAATTTTGTAGAATTCCAGATACCGTATAGGCAAACCCTGCTGAACACAACCTGTTGTCTAGTTAACTTGTGGGCATATGGTGAGAGTATATTTAATGTAAACTTGCAGCCTAATCATAATTATCTTTAAAATATGCTTGTTTAATTATCTTCATATTTAACCCTTTGACTGTCGCAACCCCTAATCCTGAGGTGTCTCCTGGTGTCGCAAAATTTAAAAAAAAAAAATGATTTTTTTCATATGAAATGATAGAGAATCCTTTCCCGATTGTAATGACACCAAAAAAATGAAATTTGATGGAAAACTGACGGAATTATGCTCTCGCGAAGTTAGCGACCTCGGCGCTGTTTACAAATCGGCGATTTCGCCCACTTTGAGCCCTATTTTCGGCTAATTCCATTGTTCCAGTCGCCCAAACTCATAGCTATTTCTTTAGAACTCCATTTTTTCTATCGATTGAGTACAAGAAACTGCCCATTTACCGATTTCAACTACCTAATAATGTGGTCAGAAATTTGCAATTTGGCCAATTTCACGAAAACTAAAAAATATGACAATTTCAAAATAAGGTCCAGAATGAACAATGCAGACATTCCTGGTTCTAAAATAACATTTTCTTTGTTCATCAGTCATATCTCCAGGCCCCTCTGATATTACTCTTGCTTTCTATTTTGAATTTTTATTCAAACAAAAAATAGAAGACTTACTATTATCCAGACTACTGCAATACTGTAATAATTGTATAAATAACATCAACCCATTCATTACTGCATATTAGAATGGCTAGTTGGACATTTATTGGACAATGGCATCATTTGTTTACTTTTGAACACTGGCAAAAATCAAACATTTCCCCTACTTTGAGCTCCATTTCTAGGTTCTTTTTATAGTAAAAGCAATCAAAATCACCTCTATTTCTATAATATGTTTTCCATTCTATCAAATGAGACCAAGTAAACGAGAATACAACCATAAATACTGTATGAAAATAGACCACAAAGTCGGCATTTTAATTAAAAAAAAACGGTAGGAGTTTTTTTTTCTCATTATGCACTGCGTGCTCCAGGATTTTTTTTATATGGTGCACACTGACCACACAGACCCATTCTCTCACATGTGGGCCTACCAGCTTTCTCCTGCTTGATTTGAAGCCGCTAGAATTTATGAGTATATATACGTCAAACACGGTACCTCGTAAGACGTATATATACGGCCGCGACAGTCAAAGGGTTAATGGAATGTTGCAATGGTTCTGTGCCTTGATCAAAAAGTTTAAGAACTTCTTAGCTCTCCAATACAATATTACATGACCCACAAAATCGATCTATGAAATGAACTATTGAGAGCCAAAGGCTTCACAGATTGAGCACTAGTCTTAATTTTAGCTTCTTTTATGTGAATTGTACATACGTACTGTGAAAGGTTTGAGATCAGGGGAGGCTTTAGGGATGACACATCTTTTCTCCAGTAATGAAATGCTGAATAATAGACAAACATTCCATGCATGTTAGATCTGCCAGTTAACAGGCCACACAGAAAAAAAGCAATATGTGAGCTTCTTCATGCTCTCTAAACAAGGTTCTTGCTGACTACTTTAAGCTACAGTAGATTTTCTTCAGATTTTACAATGCACTTTAATCTTGACTCATGAAATCGTAATGACACAATTGCAAACCATTCCATGGGCAGGGATATAACCCGCAAACAGTCATATGACTCTCTGATCATGGGTTATATCCCCGCCCGTGGAATGGTTCACTTTAATCTTATTTGTGATCTTAAGAATAATTATATATTAATGGTCTCTGCTTCTTACAACTCTTAATCCCCCTCTATTTTAATTTTTCCTTATTTCCTAATATTCGTAGCAAATAATTTAATCAAGAAACATTTTTATACATTTGGTTATACCTTTACCTTTACATTTAACTGGAATGTAAAATTGAAATTTTCAATTTTAAATTAGTCTTGGCTCCAAATTTTAAAAATAATTTTCTTGAGATGCTGTCCCTACTGTCAACAGCAAATGGAAGGTGATAAGTATCTTACATAACATGGTGTAGGTTTAACATAATTAGTGTTAGCTGTATGCTGTTAATTCTGCACATATACATGTACGTATTTCCTTCATTTGATTATTGAGGATGCCCTACCCAAACCATGCATATAAATAGCTACCTTTTCACAGCCCCATTAATAGTGACATATTAACAAAAAAAGGCACAATAGTGTGACTGATTGACACACAAATAACCCGCACATAGAAGAGAGCAGCTCATGACGACGTCGGACCGAAAACGTCGTCATAAGCTCCTCTCTTCTATGTGCGGGTTATTTGTGTATAGTGACATATTATTTTAAAGGCATAGAAACCCAGTTACAAAAAAATTCTTCACTGTCTAAGGGAGCTAATCCAATATCAATATGTGTTTCCTTCGAGTATCTAAACCTAACAAGTGCTCTGTAAGGACATGTACATGGATCTGTAAAAAAAAAAAAAAAACTTGACAGCCCCAATCCAGTATTATAATGGATCATCAGAGCACTCCCTATTGCACATAAGATGCACTTCTAATCAAATCTTTCATTTTACCAATAAATTTTCAATTCGCCAATGTTTTTTTCAAACACACCAGCCGTCTCCCACCGAGGCAGGGTGACCCAAAAAAGAAGAAAACTATGAAGTTTTTCTTTTTACATTTAGTAATTTATACATGAGGAGGAGTTGCTAGCCCCTTGCTCCTGGCACTTTAGTCACCTTTTACAACATGAATGGTTTATGGATGAAAGATTTTTTCTGCTAAAGTTATCATACAAAATTGGTCACTGCTTTTTAACTAAGGGTGGGTGGTGACACTATGACTTTTGGCTTAGTCATACAATGACCCTAAGCACTTTAAAATGTACTTTATTTTGTTTCACTGTAGTATAACACCTGCATGTAGTCTAGACAAAAATTCCTTGCAACCTACCCTGGTGGAAGCTGAGTGCATTTTAGAATCAAAGTTTAACATATTAGGTTGATGCAGTTCTCCAGGCTTGCCTACTTCATTGGAGAAGAATTTTAGTTCACTTGTATCTTCTGAATGACTGCCAGTGTAGCAAGATCTACTTCGCTTTGATACTCTATCACTTACAAATGCACTAGAATCAAAGCATTTTCGTTTCTGGAGACGAGTTAGCTTAGTTTTGTTGTAGCTGTCTTGGCATGCCTTGTGCCACTTTGCTTTATGGCTTGCTAGTGTAGCAGTGATCCCATCTCCCTCATCAGACCAGATAAGATTGAGGGAGTTTGGCAACTCTCCAACGTAGTGAAACTTTTTTAAAATATCTGTGAGAGTGCTATACCCTACATAAGCACCTTTATGCTTGGATTCAGCAAGACAAGTAAGCCTTTCACTTGTGAATTTCTGGCAGAAGATGCAAAGAGACCAGTCTGTAGATGCTACATTTGCATTACTACTGGATACATGCATGTTATTTCTACTGCAAGGCCCTTGATAATCCTTGTTACATAAACTGCTGGCATCCATTATATGATAATACACAGTAATTTATTTTATGTTTTCAATTATTGCATACTTAGCAACAACAAATGTCTCGTCTCTTAAAACCTTAAAATACAGAACATTTTTACCCGGAATTTTTAGGTGTTACTGAATCACTTCCATGGCAACCTGAAAAACATAAAATTATAAGCTTTTGACAGCCAAACCTGAAAATTAAGCAAATATGATGAAATTCAATATTCCACAGCTCTGCACAAGTAAAAAAAAAAATCTGCAAATGGTAAGGGCCAATACTTAAGTGATAAACAAGTTGATACAATATTGCAGCTATAGATGTCTAGGGTGCATAATGCTACTTTATTAGTACCCAACTGCCTTTAGTACATAACAGCAGCCAAAGTACCACCTAAAATTTAATGCAAGTGGTACTAATATTTCCATAAGAATTGCATTGCATAATTCTATACACAATACCTAAATCAAAATATTCTATACGTATTAATGACAATGAAAGGAAATGTTTATTTTTATAATGGAATTTGTTTTACCCAACAATAATAATTCTAATAAGGCTTACAATATCTAGGTAGAATACCCCTCACATGGGATGGACTTTCATACACAGAGCTGCAATGTCTGCTAGCTCTGGCTGACAAACTCTGCAAGAGGAGTGAGGACAAAGTATGTGATCCAAAAGGGATTTACTAGCTGCAAGCTCTGAATATGTACAGCAGTTTATTCCAGAAGTTATGAAACTTTTTAAAATGTGGCAGTTTGATGGACAGCCTTATTCAGATTAAATTTATGGATATGTTTATAAATGGAGGTTTGACCTATCTACAAAACTGCATTGTGCAAATTGTAATAGGTAAAAAAAATAATGAAAAAATGGTAATAATTTAGCCTATAACTCAAAACAAAACAAGAGAATTTATTTTCACTGGAGGGCATTATTTTATGTAAATTCCCTGGCATTAATAAGTGTGGTATGCAATGGATGTACCTGAATGTATATTTAACGCCAATGGAAAAAAAGACCTTTTTTAATATGTACAACCTAACCTAATGTTACCCAACAAAACCTGATAGAAAATTTTACATCCAGTCTAAGGTTATACAGTATTTGGCTGGGTTGGGTTAGGTTAGGTTGCTAAACTTACTTATCAAAACAAACCTTCATTCATATTTGTTTAAAGAATAAATGACTCCAGTGCACAATTCACATAATAAAAAATAATTTACATAATAAATGATATACTTATTTTGCATACTTTCACCTAAATAAATAATTTCCATGCAAATGACTTCTTTCTGTGCAACTGATAACATGGTTGTTATTAATGATGTAAACACGCTAATGAATTTATTCCGGTTAAAATGTATACCATCTTTATGTTCAACAAATAAGATTACAGCCTCTCCTCACTTAATGACGGAGTTCCGTTCCTGAGACCATGTCATTAAACAAATTCATCGCTAAGTGAGGAGCATACTATAATGGTAGTGGGTTTGTGTCAACCATCTTTGATACTGTTTTAATGTCACCTTCGCACCATTTAAAACATTTCTGGTATATTTTTAAATGTTTATACAGTAGTGTACTGTATACTGAAATAAACAGAATAGAGGAAATCAGCTCTAACATACATTACTTATGCATATTGGTCACAGCCGTCTTAAGTTCGAGGCGTCAGTAAACGAGTACGTCGCTAAGTATGGGACTTACTCAGACAGGATGGGACTTACTCAGACAGGATGGGACTTACTCAGACAGGATGGGACTTCCTCAGACAGGATGGGACTTCCTCAGACAGGATGGGACTTTCTCAGACAGGATGGGACTTACACAGACAGGATGGGACTTACTCAGAAAGGATGGGACTTACTCAGACAGGATGGGACTTACACAGACAGGATGGGACTTACTCAGACAGGATGGGACTTACTCAGACAGGATGGAACTTACTCACACAGGATGGGACTTACTCAGACAGGATGGGACTTACTCAGACAGGATGGGACTTACTCAGACAGGATGGGACTTACTCAGACAGGATGGGACTTACTCAGACAGGATGGGACTTACTCAGACAGGATGGGACTTACACAGACAGGATGGGACTTACACAGACAGGATGGGACTTACACAGACAGGATGGGACTTACTCAGAAAGGATAGGACTTACTCTGACAGGATGGGACTTACTCAGACAGGATGGGACTTACTCAGACAGGATGGGACTTACTCAGACAGGTGGTGTATATAATACAAAATTAAAAGATGCTAAATTTAATGTAAATCTACTTAAGATAAATATCATAGCAAAATATTAATTTTAATGAAGAAATATTAATTTTAATGGATGAATTTTAATGCAGAATAGGATACTGAAAAGCACTGGTTTGGCTATAATAGTGGCAGATGAGTAGAGTAAACTGCTAAATAACATCACTGAAGCAACTAGTTTCAGCTAATATGTGTGTGAGAATGGATGAATGTAAATTGGCCTTGCCTAGAAATAGAAAAAAAAATGAAATTACATGGAATTCATCCAGTAACAAACAGATACAGTATCTGCCTTTAATAACCACAGTGAAGCACTAAACCTCTAGAGGTTATTTAGAGCCTGGGGTGACAAATTCTGGCCACAAAATAGAGCGAAACACCAACGTCAAAGACCTCGGAGTGATCATGTCAGAGGATCTCACCTTCAAGGACCATAACATTGTATCAATCGCATCTGCTAGAAAAATGACAGGATGGATAATGAGAACCTTCAAAACTAGGGAGGCCAAGCCCATGATGACACTCTTCAGGTCACTTGTTCTATCTAGGCTGGAATATTGCTGCACACTAACAGCACCTTTCAAGGCAGGTGAAATTGCTGACCTAGAATATGTACAGAGAACCTTCACGGTGTGCATAACGGAGATAAAACACCTCAATTACTGGGAGCGCTTGAGGTTCCTAAACCTGTGTTCCCTGGAACGCAGGCAGGAGAGATACATGATTATATATACTACTTGGAAAATCCTAGAGGGACTAGTACCGAACTTGCACACGAAAATCACTCGCTACGAAAGCAAAAGACTTGGCAGACGATGCAACATCCCCCCAATGAAAAGCAGGGGTGTCACTAGCACGTTAAGAGACCATACAATAAGTGTCAGGGGCCCGAGACTGTTCAACTGCCTCCCAGCATACATAAGGGGGATTACCAACAGACCCCTGGCAGTCTTCAAGCTGGCACTGGACAAGCACCTAAAGTCGGTTCCTGACCAGCCGGGCTGTGGCTCGTACGTTGGTTTGCGTGCAGCCAGCAGCAACAGCCTGGTTGATCAGGCTCTGATCCACCAGGAGGCCTGGTCACAGACTGGGCCGCGGGGGCGTTGACCCCCGGAACTCTCTCCAGGTAAACTCCAGGTAATGTAATGAAGCAAATCAGCCCTTCGAGTATTACCTATGTTAAGGTGTGATAAATATTCGTTGGGAAAATTTCATGGCTGTCCTTATTAAGTGTTTCTTGCCTATATCTTTACCTGTTTACTATGTGCATGGTTCTGTAACTCAGGTGTAAGAAATAAATGCAGTTTAATTAAAAGATAAGCTGGGTAATGTCATATACCATCACTGTTTTACTGAAATGTAATGCAGAACAAAGGCAAATGTTTAACTGAGAAAGTATTATCAGTATTATTTATTTTTATTTTTATAATTATTATTACTGTAATCATCTGTAAATGATTTGCAAATATCCCCATTACTGTAAAAGCTGGAAATAACTAAAGATATGTATTAGAAGTGTGACCATTCTCACATGTTGATGCTCTGTTATTGGTGGTTCCAATGTGATTATTTTTCTAGTATTAGTATTCATTGTAATAATTTAGTGTGAGCATAAATAAGGTTTATAGAGATGAGCTGAGCTCTTTTTACAGAAGTTTTGTAAAGAGTTTGTGTACACATAAGTACGATAAAGCACGTAAATTACTGGGAACAGTTGAAGTCTCTTAATTTGTATTCCCTGGAATGTAGGCGAGAAAGATACATGATAATGTTCACATGGAAAATCCTAGAGAGATTAGTACCAAACTTCACATGAAAATCACTCACTATGAAAGCAAAAGACTCAGTAGGAGATTCAACAATCCCCCAGTGAAAAGCAGGGGTGCCACGAGTACATTGAGAGAGAACACAATAAGTGTCAGGGGCCCAAGACTGTTCAACTGCCTCCAACCATCCATAAGTGAGATTACCAATAGACCCCTGGCTGTCTTCAAGAAGGCACTGGACAGGCACCTAAAGTCAGTACCTGACCAGCTGGGCTGTGGTTTGTATGCCAGTTTGTGTGTAGCCAGCAGTAACAGCCTGGTTGATCAGCCGCTGATCCACCATGAGGCTTGGTATCAGACCGGGCCGCTGAGGCGTTGACCCCTGAAACCCTCTCCAGGTATACTCCAGGTATATACGGGTTGGAGTTCTGTTCAGAGTCCTGAAGGGAAACAGGTGGGCAAGTTACTGCAACCAAAGCCCCACTCTCACACCTCTGTTGGCTTAAGCACCCTTCATCAACTACTCAAATTTATTAATCTGCTGCTAACAAGTTTAGTAGCAACCAGGCACCCTCCGAAGAAATGCCTAAGAATCAGTAATTTATGGGTTGGCCAACCAGGCACCCCTGATGAAATACGTAAGAGTTAGCAGATATATTGAGGGAAGGATACAGAGTTACTAGAGAGCTTGAAAACTCTAGTCCTGGAGGATTATACCAGGCTTGTAATCTGGGATTCGGAAGATCTCGGTGGTAGCCTGAAGAAGGAATGTATCCAGGCATTGAATCAAGAGAGGTAGCCCCAAACATAGTTCCTTGGGAACTGTGTTTGGTGTTAGTTCTAGTATCAGTTAAGAGTGTTCTAAAATAATGTGGATGATCTTAATAATTTATATGTATTTGATGCTGGCAACTTTTTTTTGTTGGTGCCAAACTTTCAGATTCCCTTGTAATGCATGTAAGTTTATTAAATTGTAAGTTGTTTTATTAAGGTATGTTTTACTTCCCCCTTTGAGCCATGCATTTAGGATCCACTGTTCAGAGATTAAGTTAAATAGTATATTGATATTTTTTTTCTGGAGAGAGTCAAGCCTCTGACAAAGTGCTTACTGCTCAGTTTTCAGGTCAAGCTAATCTAAGAGCCAGTACTTATCAGGACCACTATCTTGTTATAGCTAGCCTGTATTATTTTTCACTGGGGTTTTCCTGCTCTAACCCAAAATTCTGTGTCCCCCCCCCCCATTATCCTATGACTTTAGCTACATTTACCTCTTCCACTGTTAAAAGAGCAGGTGGTGGTAGCATATTTCTGAGAGAATAGAGTGCTACCTTCTTTTCTCTCAAATTCTAGTAATTTCCCCTTTTTACTTGTTCCTCATATTCTCATACTTTTGTCCATACTGAGTCTCTACCTGAGGGAACAGACAATATGGCATCATCTGGTGTTCTGTCAACCCTAGGGTGGAACTGGGGTGGGAGATGCATTTCAGTAGCAATCATGTTTGATTCAAGGAAGGGGAGGCAAGTCCAATCTCATAGTCAAGAACCCCTCAGTAACATCAAGGTGCTGCTCATCATGGGTTGTAACTTGATAAAGCTACTGCATAAACAAAACATCACCAATAGTTTCCATGTAACTGCATTTGTGTATTTCACATCATGACAGTATTTTGTATGGTCAATGTACACTTTACTCTTGGGTGTGTTTTATGTAAATTCTTCAGTATTAAGTGCACTATGTAACTGAGATATCTGCATTTAGTGCTGGATTATTATTATTATAAAAAAGAAGCGCTAAACCACAAGGGCTATACAGCTCTGATTTAGTGCTGAAAAGGACCTTTTTTTTTATATAACTTAGCCTTATATTACCCAACCTAATCTAACCAACAATTTTACAGTTAGTCTGGGGTGGGCTGGTTTGTTAAGTTTGGTTACATTATTAAATTTACTTATTAAAATAAAGCTTTTCTCTTATTTGTTTAAAAAATAACTGTCTCCACTTGACAACTCACAAAAGAATTTTCATATATTCTTTTTTTTTTGCCTATTATTGCTAAAATAAAAAAATTGCACAATAAGTAACTACATTTTCTCATGAAACAAATTATATGATGATTTGTAACATATTAACAGATTTCTGTCCTAGGGGGAAAAAGTACATAATGACCTTTTATACCACTGACTTTTTGGGTTATCCTAGGTAAGTTACACTACTTACTTACTCGGGACCTGCCCAGCAGGACCCAGAAGATCTACACCAGTGTTCCTCTGTTCTATAAGTGGGACATAAATGTTTTAATTCTTGTCATTACATATTTTAAAAACTGTCATTTTCCTCACTTTCTGTAGGTGAGGACAGTTCATTTTGTAGTGGGTTATGACATCAGCTAAAATGCACTAACAGAATTTGAATATCTGACAGTAGAGAAATTTGCATTTTTTTCAGGCCATAAGATGAATGACGATTTTAAAATCATACATAATTTTAAACCTTTACAATTGTTTTATATATAGTAGAAAATTAAGTCAACTCTGAGCTAGGAAAACCCAATAAATTCAAATAATAAGACTTACTTTCATTGGTGTCCTCATATTTCTACTGAGGTTCTCAATCATACATGACTCACATTTATACGTCGGGAATTTTGTCATGACTCCCACACCCCTTTATTCTCAGAATTATTTCTCAATACTTCAGTTTTTTAAATCGTGTAATGTTAGTATAGAAAAAAAATAGCCATCATAATTCACAATAAAACACGCAATGCGAGACAAAAAAAAATTTGTACATATAAATACAAACTGCCGCTAACATACCATAATCACGAGCTACACCAGCACCATCTTCAGCCCCTGGGTCTACCCATCCTGGAAGCTCCTGCAGGGTGTTCTTGAGTCTTTGGGAACACCTGAGTCTTCAGGAGAACTTCCTCGAGTCTTCAGGACTTTCTTAAGACTCCTGGAGGACGTCTTCGTCGTTAAGGAGTCGGGACGATGCACTTTAAAATGTTACTGGACTCCCACCCGTCCGTATCCGCGCCTTTAAATCGTCAATACTCCATGCTTTCCATGCCCAAATGCATTTACAGGAGGTGGTACCCCGTACCCAGACTGAGGCTGATCTGGTGTATGTGTAAGCAGTGTGTGGGTGGTGTGTGGGCGGTGTATGGGCGGTGTATGGACCAGGGTGGTGGGCGTCAGGTTGGGCCCAGCTTTGTTTTGGTGGCTCAAGGCTCCACCTGCCTCCAGCCAACCCCCCAAAAATAATTAATTCAAGCTCACTGCATACGGTTTACACACTGTTATACACGTACGCAAGTACAATACGCACAGTATTGCTATGTGCATAAATCTGTAATTAATTATGTATAATAAATGAGGGAGAAAGGGGAAATTTATTACGTATACGCCTTCACGGGAAACTCTAACTTCATCCACAACATCCAGCACATAAATAAATACAAATAAATACTTTATTTCCACATAATTCATAGTTTTTACAAAACCAGATGACATTTAACAGTACATGTGGAAAGCCCCTAGCTATGCAGAGCATTTCGGACAGGTTAAAACCTAACTTATTTAAAGAAAATATACAAAACAGTTTAGTTAATTTAATAAACCACGGAACGGGTGGGGGTTGAACTCACTCGTTCAATATTTTTATTATGTACCCCCATACCCATCCTATGGGCGATAGTCAAAACGTTACAAAGGTACATAATGTGTCCAGGGACTGGCCCACAGTTATCAAGACAGTGGGACATATTTAAAAAAAAATACGTTATTCCTCCATAACTCTGTAATACTACTCTCTAATCTATTCTTATTTCACCTGTGGTACATCTAAACATATCATTAAATAGAATTGAACACTAGCCTTCATTTTTTCCCCGATAAACATCTGTTGAACTTGATCAAATTTATGAAAATGAATATAACGTATAGTCCTAATATATCTAATACAACTTGCTTACGCAAATTCCAGTTAGCACTCATGCTTATGGAATGCTTGTCTCTGCTATATTTCCACCCAAAAAATATTGCTCAAATTATTCCCCCTTAAAATTTTGCACAAATTGAGTAAGACGTGAGACATTTAGGTGTCTTTATTGTCGAGTGTCGCTTGTGTAACAAAGTTCTGCATTGCCATAGAGGCGTTGTATACTGATAACAGTTGAAGAAATGCAGATTTTGAGGAGTTCAGTGCATTACACTAGGTAGAATTGGAGCAGTCATCTCGAGGTGCTTAGCTCCTCAGCCTCGATGTGTTCAGTTCCGTAGCTTTGATCAAGGCTAAAGGAATGAACACCTCAAATCTTCACTTCTTCAACTGTCGCTCTCTAGCCTAAGGGACTGAACGTCTGAAATCTACTGTTCATCAACTGTCTTCAGTATGAGTCACCTCGGAATTCATCTGAAGAAGCCTGCTGCGCAGGCGAAACGTTTTGGCTTTTATGCCAAAACCTAAATGTTGCACGTGTCTCTCGTTCATCAATTTGTCGGTATTGCATACCATTAACATAATGCTTGCACAAAATATCAATGCTGCTCCATGTCACTCTCCTTCATGCTAACATTTGCTGTCTTTGATAAATTCTTGCATTTGATATAATCTTTAAACAGTTTTTGTTAAACTTACCATTGTCGTGTTAAAAACACGAATGCTTTGTTAATCAGAATAATCCTTGTATTTGATAAATCTTCAGCAAACTTAGCCATGTTAGACTTAGCATACACATAATCTTCTTTTAAATAATATCGTTGTCTAGTCAGTTTTAAGTTAGTTTTAATCTGCCCTGAGTTTTTCCAAACTGCAGCAAAATATAAAAATATGTATGGGTTTGAGTATGTATATATATGCACGTATCTGTACATTTCTGCAAATGTGCTAACCTATGTGTGGTTGCAAGGGTCGAGGCCTAGGTCCTGGCTCCGCTTATGTATGCATCTCTGAGTTAGTTACCATTTTGTCTGTATATACGCCTGTGTATGTCAACGTATGTGCATGTGAGTATATATACTTGAGTATGCTTATGTCATCGATACATGACAGTGTCATACTTGAGTATGCTTATGTCATCGATACATGACAGTGTCATACTTGAGTATGCTTATGTCATCGATACATGACAGTGTCATACTTGAGTATGCTTATGTCATCGATACATGACAGTGTCATACTTGAGTATGCTTATGTCATCGATACATGACAGTGTCATACTTGAGTATGCTTATGTCATCGATACATGACAGTGTCATACTTGAGTATGCTTATGTCATCGATACATGACAGTGTCATACTTGAGTATGCTTATGTCATCGATACATGACAGTGTCATACTTGAGTATGCTTATGTCATCGATACATGACAGTGTCATACTTGAGTATGCTTATGTCATCGATACATGACAGTGTCATACTTGAGTATGCTTATGTCATCGATACATGACAGTGTCATACTTGAGTATGCTTGTCATCGATACATGACAATGTCATCCATCGAAGACACTGCAAGTCTCTAATCGGACATCAACAAAATCTTTACACGGGCCACGGAAAACAATATAAAGTTCAGTGAAGAGAAATTTCAATTACTCCGATATGGAAAATTCAAGGAAATTAAAACTGTATCGGGGTATAAAACAAATTCCAATCACACAATAAAGCAATAAACTAATGTGAAGGACCTGGGAGGGATAATGTCAGAGGATCTCACTTTCAAAGATAACAGCTTAATTTAACTGTTTACAACAATGTTTACCACTGAATATATCATGCTTAATTAATCTTAAGTTAATTTTAAGCCTGCCCATAATGCTCTGCATACAAGGGGCTTTGGCATGTTACACTTAACCACTGTATTTCCTTGTATTTCAATGTATCATGTTTGTGGAGAAATTTTCTCCAGGAGGGGGGTATCAGCCCCCTTCAGCCCTTTCAGCCCCCTTCAGCCCTGAGGGGCCAAGCCCTCTTAGAAGGGGCGAGTGTCTTGTTTACTGCTAGAGTGAGTAATTGATCACAGATGCTATGCCATGTAGTCAAGTGACCTCTGCTCCTTGCAGCGGTGTTGCAAAGTGTATTTTTATAAGAGACAGTACATTCTTACTTTAGCAGGACAATTAAGGAAAATCCTGCTCCCACTTTATTACCATAGTAAAGATAGTGTACATTGTTGTCTATGCTTAAGACAGCAAGAAACAAACATTCTGCTTTGCTTCATCGAGGAGGTGACAAGGATGCAAGGTACTAGGTCAGCGTTTTTTTTGTGTACCAGGGCAGTGACGGCATGGAGCGCTGTGGCGTCTGGCAGACTATCTTTGACTCTAGGGAGAGTGACACTGACGCCAGGATAACTAGCAAAGAACACTGATCTGTGCGTTAGTGTGAACAAAGTGTCTCAAACACAATAAACATAAGAGAAGTGTGATCAGCTTCTCTTGTGATACATTGTGAACAATAAAGACAAATCTTGTGGAACATAGTGTACCAGTGTGCGTTTCCTAGACAATGGAAGACGTGGACATCCAAGGACACTTCAGCTTCTATCAAGTCACCGATACCTGTTGAAGGTGTTGAGAACACCATAGCTTACGTTACAAAGAGCAAGGTATGTTACGAATTTCTTGTAGATCGGGGGATTGCGCAATTCTTGAGTCACAAGGAGTTTGTAATCAACCTATAATCGGCAGTAAGGTGTGGACTTTTGAGTCCAAACAAGTAGGTATTTCGTCAGCCATCATCGAATGAAATATGCTGACATAACACCCCCTAGGGGTAATTTATACTTACAAATTGTATCTCTTGACAGCCCAATGTAGTGATGGTTTCGACAGCTTCTAGACCTCGTCTGCAGGGGCGGCTGTGTAGACGATTTGCTGTCATTTATCAGCTAAGTGTTCATTATATATAGTTATAATTTAAACACAGCAGGTAAGGCCAAAATCTTCAACAACGTTCAAATTAATAAATAAATAAATAAAAACAATGTATCTACCATATCTGCCAGGAAAATGATAAGATGGATAATGAGAACCTTCAAAACTAGGGATATCAAGCCCATGATGATTCTCTTCAAATTGTTTGTTCTCTCTAGGCTGGAATAGTGATCATAACAACATAAGAAGGAATACAGCTGCATGCCTACTGGCCCATGCAAGGCAGGTCCAAGTCTCCTACCGGCTTAGGCCAATCGCCCAACCTAGTCAGGTCAGGTCACATTAGCACAAGCTAGTCAGGTTCAGCTCACACCCACTCATGTATTTATCTAACCTATTTTTAAAACTACACAACGTTTTAGCTTTTATGATGGTACTCGGGAGTTTGTTCCACTCATCCACAACTCTATTACCAAACCAGTGCTTTCCTATATCCGTCCTGAATCTGAATTTTTCCAACTTTAAACCATTGTTGCGAGTCCTGTCTTGGCTGGATATTTTTAGCACACTATTTGCATTCCCTTTATTTATTCCTGTTTTCCATTCATACTCCTCAATCATTATTATTAAGAATTAAGGCTCCAGGCCGATTCCCACCAAGGCAGGGTGGCCCGAAAAAGAAAAACTTTCACCATCATTCACTCCATCACTGTCTTGCCAGAAGGGTGCTTTACACTACAGTTTTTAAACTGCAACATTAACACCCCTCCTTCAGAGTGCAGGCACTGTACTTCCCATCTCCAGGACTCAAGTCCGGCCTGCCGGTTTCCCTGAACCCCTCAATCATATCCTCCCAAATTCTACGTCTTTCTAGAGAGTGCAGATTCAGGGCCCTCAGTCTATCCTCATAGGGAAGATTTCTGATACATGGGATCAACTTTGCCATCCTCCTTTGTTTGTTTTCCAGTGTATTTATGTCCATTCTGTAATACAGTGACTAAAATTGTGCAGGGTAATCTATATGAGACCTAATCAAAGATACACAGAGTTGAAAAACAACCTGAGGACTCCTATTATTTTTGCTTCTTGATATGAAGCCAAGGATTCTGTTTGCTTTATTGCAAACAATTATGCACTGTTGTCTTGGTTTTAGATTACTGCTAACCAGAACTCCCAAATCCTTTTCACAATCAGTAATATGAAGACCTACAGTATTTAGTTTATATGTGACATAGTTATTTTCTTGTCCAATGTTTAGAACTTTGCATTTGTCTATATTAAACTGCATCTGCCACCTCTCCGGCCACTGCATCAGTTTATTCAAATCTTTCTGGAGTGCTCTAATGTCCTAGTCAGAATGAATTCGACGCCCTATTTTGGTCTCATCGGCAAATTTGCTTATGTCGCTGTTTGTTCCCTCATCTATGTCGTTTATGTAGATTGTGAACAACAAGGAGCCCAACACTGACCCCTGTGGAACACCACTCGTGACATTTAACCACTCTGATTTCTCCCCATTTATGTAACACTCTGATGCCTATCTGTCAACCACACCTCTATCCAGGAAAAAATTTCCCTCCTATTCCGTATGTCTTAATTTTCCTCAATAGTCTCTGATATGAGACTCTATCAAAAGCCTTACTGAAGTCAATGTACACAATATCATATCAATGGACCCCAATGGAAATAAGTCACCCTGTCTGACTTTTTTGGGTTTTTCTAGGTTCTCTACACATATGCTGGTATGTATGATAATCTATGTAACTGTATTTGTGTATACCTGAATAAACTTACTTACCATGATCTACCTCCTCAAATACCTTAGTGAAAAAAATTAATAAATTCGCAAGACAGGAAAGCCCTTTTGTAAAACCGTGCTGAGATTCGTTAATTAATTTATGCCTTTCAAGATGGCTACGAACTGCCTCGGCAATTATTGGTTCCATAAATTTTCTCACTGTTAAGGTTAGGCTTATTGGTCTATAGTTCGAAGCTAAGGACCTGTCACCTGCTTTAAAAATAGGTATCACATTTGCCATTTTCACCTATCTGACAATATTCCAGTTTGTAGAGATATGTTGAAAAGATTAGACAACGGTTTGTTACGTTCCTCTTTACATTCCTTTAGAACTCTTGCGTACAGTTCATCAGGGCCTGGGGATGTGTTTAGTTTTAATTTATCTATTTGTCTAAGGACCATGTCAATTGTGACCCTAATCGTGCATAGTTTATTATCGTCCTGTTCTACATAATTTATTATTTCTGGAATATCGCTAGTATCTTCCTGTGTAAAAACTGATAAGGAAATGTGTAGAATTTTTGAGTGGGCCTATCTTGTCCTTAATCTTACTTCTGTATACCTGAAAGAATCCTTTGGGTTAGTCTTCGATTCCCTTGCGACTTTAACCCCATAATCTCTCTTTGCTTTTATTATTCCCCTTTTTATTTCTCTCTTTAACTGAATATATTGATTTCTTAACTGCCCCTTAACGGCCCCTTTCAAAGCAGGCAAAATTGCAGACCTGGAGAATGTACAGAGAACTTTCACGGCACGTATAAGTACGATAAAAACCTAAATTACTGGGAGTACAAATCAAGTCCCTTGATTTGTACTCCCTGGAACGCAGGCGAGAAGGATACACGATAATATACACTTGGAAAATCCCAGTGGGATTAGTCCCAAATTTGCACACAAAAATCACTCCCAACGAAAGCAAAAGACTGGGCAGATGCAGCATCCCCCCCAATGAAAAGCAGGGGCGCCACGAGTACACTAAGAGACAACACAATAAGTGCCAGGGACCCAAGACTGTTCAATTGCCTCCCAGCATACATTAAGGGCCCGGTGGCCTGGTGGCTAAAGCTCCCGCTTCACACACGGAGGGCCCGGTTCGATTCCCGGTGGGTGGAAACATTTCGACACGTTTCTTTACACCTGTTGTCCTGTTCACCTAGCAGCAAATAGGTACCTGGGTGTTAGTCGACTGGTGTGGGTCACATCCTGGGGGACAAGATTAAGGACCCCAATGGAAATAAGTTAGACAGTCCTCGATGACGCACTGACTTTCCTGGGTGGCTAACCCTCCGGGGTTAAAAATCCGAACGAAATCTTATCTTATCTTACAAACAGACCCCTGACTTTCTTCAAGAAGGCACAAGACAGGCATCTAAAGTCAGTACCTGACCAGTCGGACTGTGGTTCGTACGTTGATTTGCGTGTGGCCAAAAGCAACAGCCTGGCTGATCAGGCCCTGATCCACAGCGAGGCCTGGTCACAGACCGGGCCGCGGGAGCGTTGGTCCCCGAAACCTTCTCCAGGTATACCCAGCCCCTTGATGGGGCTGCGGACGTTTCGCACTACTCATGCATCGAGTATCAGTTTAGTTGTGTCTCCTGAGTGTACTCACCTATTTGTACTCACCTATTTGTGGTTGCAACTAGGTCCTCTCTCTCCCTGCTCCATGAGCTTTATCATACCTCGCCTTAAAACTATGTATGGTTCCTGCCTCCACTACTTCACTTTCTAGGCTATTCCACGGCTTGACTACTCTATGACTGAAGAAATACTTCCTAACATCCCTGTGGAAAATTGCATTTATCTGAATGTAACTAATTATGTACATAACAGTAAATGATAACAAAGATAATTATTATTTATCAATGTTAATAGACACGTAGGAATTTGGGACACCTAGGTCGCAAAAAATGTCCCCCTTCGATACCTACCACTGTCATAACCACAAGTTGCTCTGGACCTATTAATTAAATGAAATGTACATACACCAGGAATACTGGTAAATATATAAATTTGTGGACTGTATATTAAAAAATGATTATATATAAATTCACATATACATAACAGAAGGAAAATATATCTTAATATCACTCACCAATTTGACTGGATATTAAGTTGTATCATACTCAGAAAAACCTCACTAACTAAATTTATGAAAACATTGGCCAGAATTATACACAAATCTAGAGAGCTTATCTGAGGTTCCTGGAGCTGTCTTGTCCAGTCGTCTGATATCTCAAGTTATGCAGGAATGCACATCCAACAATTTCGCCTCCTATTTGAGAGGTGTCAATCCAATTTTAACCTCTAGAGCATGAAAAATTCTTCCCATTATATTAACGTTGTATCCAATTCAAAACCAAGATGGCGAGTCCCGTCTGCGCAGACGCAGGCTTTCCGTTTTCTATGACATAAATATTATTAAATACAGTATGGCCATCTATTTACATATAAATACTGAATTTCTGGAAAATATATACAGTATTTTCCACAATCCCTTTGATTCATCTGAGTCTTCAACTTCCAATTGTGACCTCATGTGTCTGTGTCCCATCTCTGGAACATCCCGTCTTTGTCCACCTCGTCTATTCCGCGCAGTATTTTATATGTCGTTATCATGTCTCCCCTGACCCTCCTGGCCTCCAGTGTCGTCAGGCCGATTTCCCTCAACCTTTCTTCGTAGGACAATCCCCGTAGCTCTGGGACTAGTCTTGTTGCAAACCTTTTCACTTTCTCTAATTTCTTGACGTGCTTGATTAGGTGTGGATTCCAAACTGGTGCTGCATACTCGATTATGGCTGACGTAAATGTTATATAGAGTCTTGAACGAATCCTTACTGAGGTATCGGAACGCTATCCGTAGGTTTGCCAGGCGCCCGTATGCTGCAGCAGTTATCTGATTGATGTGCGCCTCAGGAGATATGCTCGGTGTTATACTCACCCCCAGATCTTTTTCCTTGAGTGAGGTTTGCAGACTTTGGCCATCTAAACTATATTGTGTCTGCGGTCTTCTTTGCCCTTCCCCAATCTTCTTGACTTTGCATTTGGCAGGGTAAACTTAAGGAGCCAGTTGCTGGACCAGGCTTGTAGCCTGTCCAGGTCTCTTTGTAGTCCTGCCTGATCCTCATCCGATTTGATTCTTCTCATTAACTTCACATCATCCGCAAACAAGGACACTTCTGAGTCTATCCCTTCCGTGTGTGTGTGTATGTGTGTGTGTGTGTGTGTGTGTGTGTGTGTGTGTGTGTACTCACCTATTTGTACTCACCTATTTGTGGTTGCAGGGGTCGAGTCACAGCTCCTGGCCCCGCCTCTTCGCTGATTGCTACTAGGTCCTCTCTCTCCCTGCCCCATGAGCTCTATCATACCTCGCCTTAAAACTATGTATGGTTCCTGCCTCCACCACATCACTTTCTAGGCTATTCCATGGCCTGACTACTCTATGACTGAAGAAATACTTCCTAACATCCCTTTGATTCATCTGAGTCTTCAACTTCCAATTGTGACCTCTTGTGTCTGTGTCCCATCTCTGGAACATCCCGTCTTTGTCCACCTCGTCTATTCCGCGCAGTATTTTATATGTCGTTATCATGTCTCCCCTGACCCTCCTGGCCTCCAGTGTCGTCAGGCCGATTTCCCTCAACCTTTCTTCATAGGACAATCCCCGTAGCTCTGGGACTAGTCTTGTTGCAAACCTTTGCACTTTCTCTAATTTCTTGACGTGCTTGACTAGGTGTGGATTCCAAACTGGTGCTGCATACTCCAGTATGGGCCTGACGTAGATGGTATACAGAGTCTTAAACGAATCCTTACTGAGGTATCGGAACGCTATCCGTAGGTTTGCCAGGCGCCCGTATGCTGCAGCAGTTATCTGATTGATATGCGCCTCAGGAGATATGCTCGGTGTTATACTCACCCCCAGATCTTTTTCCTTTAGTGAGGTTTGCAGTCTTTGGCCATCTAAACTATATTGTGTCTGCGGTCTTCTTTGCCCTTCCCCAATCTTCATGACTTTGTGTGTGTGTGTACCAATAACTCATTACAGGTGTGACCGAGTGTAGACGTGTGAATTGTTCATTGCTTTATAATTTGCTCGTGATCGTAACCATGTATAGACGTGTAAATGATTCATTACCTTTGTAACTTGGTGATGATTGTGACCAGATCTACCCGGAGTTCATTACCTTGTAACCTGGCCATGACTGTGACCAGATCTGCCTGAGTTTATTACCTTGTAACTTGGTCATGATTGTGACCAGATCTACCTGAGTTTATTACCTTTGTACCTTGCTCAGCTATCAAAACTTTGGGGTCCAGTCCCTGGACTCATTATGTACCTCTGTAATCCTTTGACTACCGCCCACAGGATGGGTATGGGATGCATAATGAAGATATTAAACTAACTTCTGAGCAGCTAGTTTATTGTGCACCTTATGCTCAATGACGAATTTATCGATTTCTCCCGGACATGTCTGCCACCATTAAACTAAAGTCGTTGGGCAATTGATCTGGGCCGCCATGTAACACCTCCCAGTTTTTTCTTTTCTGTTTGGCGGATTTCTAAAGCCTAGCGATAGCCTGTTGCTGACTCAGAGAGTATTCACCAATATGCGGTTGCGGGGCTTTGAGTCTTAGCTCCTGGCCCCCGCCTCTTTGCTGTTCGCGTCTGGCTATGCCAGTACTTAGCCTGAGGGTTCACTGACCTAATTAGTAATTTTTTCAATTACTATTTTGTCACTATTCTCAAGGACCCCAATGAAAATAAGTTAATTTGACTTTCTTGGGTTATCCTAGGTAATTTACATATTACTATGCAAGAGTTGTAATTGTCCAAAATTGTTTAAAACTATATATAAATAAACTATATACCAAAATGACAATAACAAGAACCCCAATGGAAATATGTTTTTTCTGATTTTTTGGGGTTCTCCTGTGTGGTGTAACTTAACTGACTGCGTACGATAATTGTACTTATTTGTACCTGTACCTAAACAGACTTACTTACTTGCTAACTAATTTACTTAATCTTTCCCCAGTAAGACTGAGCTGGGTTCAATAAGACGTAAGTTTTCGAAGCCAACAAAACCTTCAACAATAGCAACATGGCAATGGCCAGCAACGTACGGTTCTTTGGCAGTGCAAGGATTTATTATAGAGGCAGGAATGTCTTTCTGGGAAACCATTTGAATGCAGCAGGTAAGTTCCTGATAGTTTTTTTGTTTAAGTAACTGCTCTACACTGAACAGCTACCATTAACAAAGGTGTTTTACCATATTCTGAATTTTTCATGGAGGTGCTTAAAGTTTGTATGTCAGCTGGCCTTTTTGCTGGTTACTTATTGATGATGAGGAGCTCTTCTACTGGTCAGAGGCTATGCCCAAAATTCCATGAGCCCTTGATTATTATTAAATTTACGGGGAAGCACTAAACCCATAGGGGTCATTAGTGCCTGGGAGGCATGTAGGTTCAATCCAAGGAAGGGGAGAACAAGTCCAATTCCTTGGATTAAGAGCCCCTCACCGGCATCAAAGAACCTCCCTTTAGGGGATGAACCCTTTAAAGGCTCTTAAAAGGCTGCCTAACAGCAGGCACAGACTGCTGCACAGTATTCCTTTTAGGAGGCCTGGTCACAGACCGGGCTGTGGGAGTGTTGATCCCTGAAACCCTCTCTGGGTATACCTTCACAGTCATTGGTCTGAGTTGATTCATAACAAATTATATTCTATCAAGCTATGTTTATGATTCTGGTCTTATCAACAATGTCATGGTTGCGAGACTACGCTTTCCCGTCTTCGTATCGGGCACACACACCTCACTCATGGGTATCTCATGGAGAGATGCCCAGTTCCACTCTGTGACAATTGTCAGGTTCCAATTTCAGTTTTCCAATTGTCCTGTTTACCAACAAGCATGAAGAATTTACCTCTGACATCGTCACCACTCTAACACCCTTACTTTATCTTCCCTCCTCACTGACAGCCTCATCTTTGACAGCAACAGATTTATTACACAAACTTTGATTATACTTCCTTTAGCACTCCTCACTGCCCATACTAACTCACCTTCGTCATACCCTCCACCCTAGTTAGTCTCAGATCTAGCATCGTATACCATTTGCACACACTATCCTGTAGCACTGTATTACCCTTGTGGGTTTAATGCTTAGTTTGATTATTATAATAATTAAAAGGCTGCCTTACCTAGTAAATATTATTATTATTATTATTATTATTATTATTATTATTATTATTATTACTATTATTAGTAATATTATTAGAGTTGACTGTTGTGGGTTGCATTTTGGGAAAAACCGAAATTAGACCCCCATTGGAAATAATATGCTACAATGCTTGGTTGGTTTTCTTGATGTTTCATTAATCATTTTGATTTCATTGGCTCATTGAGAAATGTACTGTATTTTATTTTTAATGCGTGCTTCTTCACTCGGGCAGGTGTGGCAAAAGCATTATGCAGCACTTCCACAGGGATCAACAACACAAATAACATATCCAGTGAAGGCAGTCCAGATGCTCCAGGGCTTGTAACATGGAAGTCCTCCAAAGCAGAGCAGATTCTTGTGGAGAAATCAGAAAAAGATATGGTAAATAAGATTTCATGAAATTATAAAAAAAATATTGTTTTATTGAAACTTGGATAATATAGTGAATGAAGTCACAATACTGTATCATGGTTTAAATAATCACAAATAATCCTCATTTAGAAGAAACTTATGACAACGTTTTGATCAGTCCTGGAGTCGTGACTTGCCGTAGTTCTTGTAGTTCAGGACAAACCAAAATGTCATCATAAAGCTTCCTTTCCCAGCAACTAAAATGCTAGGAGCAAGAGGCTGATAATTCCTTCTCCTGTATAAATTATTGAATGTAAAATGGAGAACCTTTATGAAAGTGTTTCTTCTTCTTTGGGTCATCCTGCCTCAGTGGGAGATGGCTGGTGTTAAAAAGAAAATGCGTTTATGTATTTTTAAACTGTAGGAAAAACTGGCGTCTTTAGACACCTGGCAGATTAAGATTATCAAGCTTGAGAAATAGTTATCTATATATACCAGAGATTACCTGTATTTCCCATTTCTTTTGTATTTCAAATGAGCTTTGTTCAAGTTTTTTCTTCCTTCACAAACCTTTAGTATTTGCTAAAGAATTATTAACCTTTAGTTTATTTTTTCCAGCCTATTGAAATGCCCAACCCATATGAGCGAGAAAAAGTTTGTTGCATACTTTGCAAGTACAACATAAATCTTAATTTCAAGAATGTAAGGCTACTTTCTCAGTTTGTCTCCCCATACACTGGAAAACTCTATGGAAGGAACATTACTCGCTTGTGTCGAAGACAGCAGGAAGAGCTAGAACAGCAAATAAGAAAAAGTATAGCTGCAGGTTAGTTACCATGGAATGGAATTTAATAGTTAAAGTTTTAACATATGATGTTTGAAAATTACAAGAATAAATGTCATAAGGTTGTTTGGCTTTTCAGAACTTTTAGCTTACTATAATATTTGTTATAGCAAGTCATATTGTGATTTTGAGGGCAGTAACCACTACTAATAAGGGTTAGGGTTTTTTTATTTTCCTTAAACTCATACAATTAGCAAATGCAATAATCATTGAGCAGATTTCATATCTGATGTGCAGTGCTCTATGACCCTTATGGGTTTAACAGTTATGATTAATAATAATCACATTTGATGCATTAATATTTACAAGTAAGTTTCACATTGCAGGATACATGGCTGCAAAGATGAAGAGTTTAGATTTCTTGAAGGATCCCAAGTTATTTGACCCCAGCAATCCAGTGAGACCTCATAATTATTAATCAGTAACCCTGCATCTATGGAGTCGCTAATATTTGTGCAAGCACAAATTCATTTGTATTTGCATATTAAAATTGTAAATAAGTTCTGCATTTGATGTTTCACTATTACCAAGAATTCTCTGCAGGTTATATTCATGGAGTCCCTGTAGGCTGTATGATGCTCTATGCTAAATCCATATGAATCATGCAGGGCCTGGGAGGTATTCAGGTTTGATCCATGGCAGGGGATTATTATTATTATTATTATTATTATAATCAAAGAAAGTGCTAAACTGACAAGGACCATGGAAGGGAAAGGCAGATCCAATTCCACACATCAAGAGCCCCTTGTCAGCTTCAAGGAGCTTCCATCAAGGGGCAGGTAATTTAAAATAAATACTGGTATAGTAAGATTTTCGTCAGTACATTGCCAGTTATTTATAGTGAAGTGTTGGAGCTTCAAAATTGAAAGCACGCTAAATTATCAGCCTTCACTGGTTGATAGGAAGGAAAGCTGAATGACCCGTATGGGTTTTGCCCTTTCCATCTCCTTTAGGGAGGTTCCTTGACATCAACACAGGGCTACTGATCCAAAAAAATTACTCATCCTCCAAATCCATGGATGGAACCCGACTCTTATCCTCCCCCCCTCCTGGCACTGTGATCCCTTTGGGTTTAGTGCTCCCCATAAATTTAGTGATGTCACTTTTCATGAACAATTTTATTTTGTGGGGAGAGCTAAACCACTAGGGGCCACAACACCTTAGGGAATAGGAATGGTGGGGACTTCGAAGTCGATGGTTCATCTGAATTTTTATGTCAGCACACTTTGGCAAAATTGATTGAATGAATGAGTTTACTTTTATTTTTGAGTCACCCTACCTTAGTGTAAAAAATATATAAACACTCATACATGCATTCATACATACATGTGCATACAAAGTCCTCTCTAGGATCTTTCCACATAAAACAAAATATTATTTTTCCCCTTTAATCCACTTCAGTAATGGCCGTAGACCTTTGCCAGCAAGTGCACTAACTTCAAAAGTCAAAAGCTGCTGTGGAGCATACTCTTTAAGGTTGTCAATGCGCATCACATTCAGCAGTTCATTTACGCCACGACTCGTAGCACTGTCTGTTTTGTTCAACACTATCGCCACCTGCAAAAAATTAAATGTAACATTACTCTGCAATTTTCACATGTGGTATCTGTACGAAATCATGAGTTATTAAAATAAACCTTTGATATACAGGACCTCTATATAATGGACTAGGGAAATATGGAACAATCTGCTGGGTTAACTGATTTGGCAACAACGTCCATTAGTTACAGAACTGTCAGTGACTGTCACTATCATGGCAAAACAATCTCTTCTCTATCCACCACAAATAAAATTACCAGCATTCTGCTCTTCCCTGTTGTTCCATTATATTGAAAGTTTACTGTAAAACATAGTTGATTTTTATGGTAATGTACCCCTCAAGGAAGGTTCCTTGATGTTGGTGAGGGGCTCTTGATTTAGGGAATTGGATCTGTGCTCCAGTTCCCCAAATTAAGCCTGAATGCCTTCCACATCCCCCCCCAGGCGCTGTATAATCCTCCGGGTTTAGCGCTTCCCCCTTGATTATAATAATAATAATATGGTAATGTATTTCATAAAAACACTGTAAAAAAAAAATTGTCTCAAGCAGACTGCACCTACAATTTGAATAGAATGGTAGTCCTGCACAATACCTGGAGCCAACTTACCTGCTTGTATAAGCTCCCTTCAAGGATGAATGAAGAGGTTGAGGGAGTATCTTGATGTTTGTAAAGCATTCTTGATCAAAAGAACTGGATTCAACTCTTGAATCAAACCTAACTGCCTCCTATTCCTTGGGCACTATGTGACCTTTATGGATTTATTACTTCCCCATGAATAAAAATAATTATCTTTCATTATTTAAACTTTATGGAGGTTTCTCGATGCCAGGAGGGGCTCTTGATCTAAGGAATTAGACCTATGTTTCCCTTCCTTGGACTGATCCCGGACACTTCTGTTTTCCCAAGGCACTGTATGACCTCTATGGGTTTAGTGTATGAATGTATAATAATTTCATTTATGAAGAACCATACAGTTGTTACTTGATTATGAGTGAATGCATGGGGAGTTTTGAACCAAGTGTGGAAGTAATGGTGGTTGGGGATTTCAGTGCTAAAGTGGGCAAAAATGTTGTGGAGGGAGCAGTAGGTAAATTTGGGGTGCTAGGGGTAAATGAAAATGGGGAGCCTATAATTGAGCTATGTGTAGAAAGAGGTTTGGTAATAAGTAATACATATTTTATGAAGAAGAGGATAAATAAATATACAAGGTATGATGTAGCATGTAATGAAAGTAGTTTGTTAGATTATGTATTGGTGGATAAAAGGCTGATGGGTAGGCTCCAGGATGTACACGTTTATAGAGGGGCAACTGATATATCGGATCATTATTTAGTTGTAGCTACAATTAGAGTAAGAGGTAGATGGGAAAAGAGGAAAATGGCAACAAGAAGTAAGAGGGAGGTGAAAGTGTATAAACTAAGGGGAGAGGAAGTTTGGGTAAGATATAAACAACTATTGGCAGAAAGGTGGGCTGGTGCAAGTATGAGTAGTGGGGTAAGGGGTTGAAGAGGGTTGGAATAGTTTTAAAAATGCAGTATTAGAATGTGGGGCAGAAGTTTGTGGTTATAGGAGGGTGGGGGCAGGAGGAATAAGGAGTGATTGGTGGAATCATGAAGTAAAGGGTGTGATAAAAGAGAAAAAGTTAGTTTATGAGAGGTCTTTACAAAGCAGAAGTGTTATAAGAAGAGTAGAGTATATGGAGAGTAAAAGAAAGGTGAAGAGTGTGGTGAGAGAGTGCAAAAGGAGAGCAGATGATAGAGTGGGAGAGGCATTGTCAAGAAATTTTAATGAAAATAAGAAAAAATTTTGGAGTTAAACAAGTTAAGAAAGCCTAGAGAACGAATGGATTTGTCAGTTAAAAACAGAGTAGGGGAGTTAGTAGATGGGGAGATGGAGGTTTTGGGTAGATGGCGAGAATATTTTGAGGAACTTTTAAATGTCAACGAAGAAAGGGAAGCGGTAATTTCATGCACTGGCCAGGGAGGTATACTATCTTTTAGGAGTGAAGAAGAACAGGATGCGAGTGTGGGGGAGGTGCGTGAGGCATTACGTAGAATGAAAGGGGGTAAAGCAGCTGGAACTGACGGGATCATGACAGAAATGTTAAAAGCAGGGGGGGATATAGTGTTGGAGTGGTTGGTATTTTTGTTTAATAAATGTATGAAAGAGGGAAAGGTACCTAGGGATTGGCAGAGAGCATGTATAGTCCCTTTATATAAAGGGAAGGGGGACAAAAGAGATTTTAAAAATTATAGAGGAATAAGTTTACTGAGTATACCAGGAAAAGTGTACGGTAAGGTTATAATTGAAAGAATTAGAGGTAACTCAGAATGTAGGATTGGGATCAGCAAGGAGGTTTTAGAGTGGGTAGGGGATGTGTAGATCAAGTGTTTACATTGAAGCATATATGTGAACAGTATTTAGATAAAGGTAGGGAAGTTTTTATTGCATTTATGGATTTAGAAAAGGCATATGATAGAGTAGACAGGGGAGCAATGTGGCAGATGTTGCAAGTATATGGAATAGGTGGTAAGTTACTAAATGCTGTAAAGAGTTTTTATGAGGATAGTGAGGCTCAGGTTAGGGTGTGTAGAAGAGAAGGAGACTACTTCCCAGTAAAAGTAGGTCTTAGACAGGGATGTGTAGTGTCACCATGGTTGTTTAATATATTTATAGATGGGGTTGTTAAAGAAGTAAATGCTAGGGTGTTCGGGAGAGGGGTGGGATTAAATTATGGGGAATCAAATACAAAATGGGAATTGACACAGTTGCTTTTTGCTGATGATACTATGCTTATGGGAGATTCTAAAGAAAAATTGCAAAGGTTAGTGGAGGAGTTTGGGAGTGTGTGTAAAGGTAGAAAGTTGAAAGTGAACATAGAAAAGAGTAAGGTGATGAGGGTATCAAATGATTTAGATAAAGAAAAATTGGATATCAAATTGGGGAGGAGGATTATGGAAGAAGTGAATGTTTTCAGATACTTGGGAGTTGACGTGTCGGCAGATAGATTTATGAAGGATGAGGTTAATCATAGAATTGATGAGGGAAAAAAGGCGAGTGGTGCGTTGAGGTATATGTGGAGACAAAAAAACGTTATCTATAGAGGCAAAGAAGGGAATGTATGAAAGTATAGTAGTACCAACACTCTTATATGGATGTGAAGCTTGGGTTGTGAATGCAGCAGCGAGGAGGCGGTTGGAGGCAGTGGAGATGTCCTGTCTAAGGGCAATGTGTGGTGTAAATATTATGCAGAAAATTTGGAGTGTGGAAATTAGGAGAAGGTGTAAAGTTAATAAAAGTATTAGTCAAAGGGCTGAAGAGGGGTTGTTAAGGTGGTTTGGTCATTTAGAGAGAATGGATCAAAGTAGAATGACATGGAGAGCGTATAAATCTGTAGGGAAAGGAATTCAGGGTAGGGGTCATCCTCGAAAAGGTTGGAGGGAGGGGGTAAAGGAGGTTTTGTGGGCGAGGGGCTTGGACTTCCAGCAAGCGTGCGTGAGCGTGTTAGATAGGAGTGAATGGAGACAAATGGTACTTGGGACCTGACGATCTGTTGGCGTGTGAGCAGGGTAATATTTAGTGAAGGGATTCAGGGAAACCGGTTATTTTCATATAGTCGGACTTGAGTCCTGGAAATGGGAAGTACAATGCCTGCACTTTAAAGGAGGGATTAGGGATATTGGCAGTTTGGAGGGATATGTTGCGCATCTTTATATGTATATGCTTCTAAACTGCTGTATTCTGAGCACCTCTGCAAAAACAGTGATAATATGTGAGTGTGGTGAAAGTGTTGAATGATGATGAAAGTATTTTCTTTTTGGGGATTTTCTTTCTTTTTTGGGTCACCCTGCCTCGGTGGGAGACGGCCGACTTGTTGAAAAAAAAAAAAATTGTTTTTTTAGGTAGTAGGTTGGTAGACAGCAACCGCCCAGGGAGGTACTACCGTCCTGCCAAGTGAGTGTAAAACTGAAGCCTGTAATTGTTTTACATGATGGTAGGATTGCTGGTGTCTTTTTTTTTCTGTCTCATACACATGCAAGATTTCAGGTATGTCTTGCTACTTCTACTTACACGTAGGTCACACTTCACATACATGTACAAGCATATACATACACACCCCTCTGGGTTTTCTTCTATTTTCTTCCTAGTTCTTGTTCTTGTTTATTTCCTCTTACCTCCATGGGGAAGTGGAACAGAATTCTTCCTCCATAAGCCATGCGTGTTGTAAGAGGCGACTAAAATGCCGGGAGCAAGGGGCTAGTAACCCCTTCTCCTGTATATATTACTAAATGTAAAAGGAGAAACTTTCGTTTTTCCTTTCGGGCCACCCTGCCTCAGTGGGATACGGCTGGTGTGTTGAAAGAAAGAAAGAACTTAATAGTAATCTGAATCTAGGGAAGCTGTGATTTCATGAATAGGGCAAGGAAGAATAACATCTTGTAGGAGTGAGGAAGAGCCAGTTGTGAGTGTGGGGAAAGTTCGTGAGGCAGTAGGTAAAATGAAAGGGGGTATGGCAGCTGGGATTGATGGGATAAAGATAGAAATGTTAAAAGCAGGTGGGGAGTGGTTGGTGCTTTTTTTTTTTTTTCAACAAGTCGGCCGTCTCCCACCGAGGCAGGGTGACCCAAAAAAGAAAAAATCCCCAAGAAGAAAATATTTTCATCATCATTCAACACTTTCACCACACTCATACATTATCACTGTTTTTGCAGAGGTGCTCAGAATACAACAGTTTAGAAGCATATACATATAAAGATACACAACATATCCCTCCAAACTGCCATTATTTAATAAATTATTTAATAAATGCATGGAAGAGGGTAAGGTACCTAGGGATTGGCAGAGAGCATGCATAGTTCCTTTGTATAAAGGCAAAGGGGACAAAAGAGAGTGCAAAAATTATAGAGGAATAAGTCTATTGAGTATACCTGGTAAAGTGTATGGTAGAGTTATTATTGAAAGAATTAAGAGTAAGACGGAGAATAGGATAGATGAACAAGGAGGCTTTAGGAAAGATAGGGGGTGTGTGGACCAGGTGTTTACAGTGAAACCTGTAAGTGAACAGTATTTAGATAAGGCTAAAGAGGTTTCTGTGGCATTTATGGATTTGGAAAAGGCGTATGACAGGGTGGATAGGGGGGCAATGTGGCAGATGTTGCAGGTGTATGGTATAGGAGGTAGGTTACTGAAAGCAGTGAAGATTTTTTACGAGGATAGTGAGGCTCAAGTTAGAATATGTAGGAAAGAGGGAAATTATTTCCCAGTAAAAGTAGGCCTCAGACAAGGATGTGTGATGTCATCGTGGTTGTTTAATATATTTATAGATGGGGTTGTAAGAGAAGTAAATACGAGGGTCTTGGCAAGAGGCATGGAGTTAAAAGATAAAGAATCACACATAAAGTGGGAGTTGTCACAGCTGCTCTTTGCTGATAACACTGTGCTCTTGGAAGATTCTGAAGAGAAGTTGCAGAGGTTGGTGGATGAATTTGGTAGGGTATGTAAAAGAAGAAAATTAAAAGTGAATACAGGAAAGAGTAAGGTTATGAGGATAACAAAAAGATTAGGTGATGAAAGATTGGATATCAGATTGGAGGGAGAGAGTATGGAGGAGGTGAATGTATTCAGATATTTGAGAGTGGACGTGTCAGCGTATGGGTCTATGAAAGATGAGGTGAATCATAGAATTGATGAGGGAAAAAGGGTGAGCAGTGCACTTAGAAGTCTGTGGAGACAAAGAACTTTGTCCTTGGAGGCAAAGAGGGAAATGTATGAGAGTATAGTTTTACCAACGCTCTTATATGGGTGTGAAGCATAGGTGATGAATGTTGCAGCGAGGAGAAGGCTGGAGGCAGTGGCGATGTCATGTCTGAGGGCAATGTGTGGTGTGAATATAATGCAGAGAATTCGTAGTTTGGAAGTTAGGAGGAGGTGCGGGATTGCCAAAATTGTTGTCCAGAGGGCTGAGGAAGGGTTGTTGAGGTGGTTTGGACATGTAGAGAGAATGGAGCAAAACAGAATGACTTCAAGAGTGTATCAGTCTGTAGTGGAAGGAAGGCGGGGTAGGGGTCAGCGTAGGAAAGGTTGGAGGGAGGGGGTAAAGGAGGTTTTGTATGCGAGGGGCTTGGACTTCCAGCGGGCATGCGTGAGCATGTTTGATAGGAGTGAATGGAGACAAATGGTTTTTAATACTTGACGTGCTGTTGGAGTGTGAGCAAAGTAACATTTATGAAGGGATTCAGGAAAACCAGCAGGCCAGACTTGAATCCTGGAGATGGGAAGTACAGTGCCTGCACTCTGAAGGAGGGGTGTTAATGTTGCAGTTTAAAAACTGTAGTGTAAAGCACCCTTCTGGCAAGACAGTGATGGAGTGAATGATGGTGAAAGTTTTTCTTTTTCGGGCCACCCTGCCCTGGTGGGAATCGGCCAGTGTGCTAATAAAAAAAAAAAAGTAATCTGAATACAATAAGTCATAAGTGGAAGAGCATTGAAGTTCACAGTGAAAGCTAAAGAGAGCTGATAAGTTTGGCTTTGACTTGTATGTAGCTGGTAAAAATACAGTACTTTCATGGTGATTTGAATGTGTAGGGGAAACCAATGATGTAAGTGGGTGGCAAACACGTGACACAAACTAGAATTGCCAGTGGTTATTTTTAAGAACATACTGCTGAGAAGTACTAGCATGCCATTAAAAGCAAAACTAATCAGGTATATGCCTAAAAGCAAAAATTCCTTTCTTGTACTGAGGAAAAAATATTAGCATTAATTTGATTTTAGGTGCAATTAAACTATAAAAGTAATTTTTTAACAGTCCATCAAATAATATATGCAGCAACATAAATCTGCTTACTGACCATTAAGGCTGTGCATCAATAAAATAAAATATTATTAAGAAAAAATACCACAATGAAATAGAAAATACAACCCGAGTGCTTTCATGTGCTTACGTATCTTTCATGTGCTTACACAAGTATCTTTCATGTGCTTACACAAGTATCTTTCATGTGCTTACACAAGTATCTTTCATGTGCTTACACAAGTATCTTTCATGTGCTTACACAAGTATCTTTCATGTGCTTACACAAGTATCTTTCATGTGCTTACACAAGTATCTTTCATGTGCTTACACAAGTATCTTTCATGTGCTTACACAAGTATCTTTCATGTGCTTACACAAGTATCTTTCATGTGCTTACACAAGTATCTTTCATGTGCTTACACAAGTATCTTTCATGTGCTTACACAAGTATCTTTCATGTGCTTACACAAGTATCTTTCATAAATAACAAAAAGGCACAATACCGTGACTGGAACGATACACAAATAACCCGCACATAAAAGACAGAAGCTTACGACGACGTTTCGGTCCGACTTGGACCATTGACAAAGTCACACGAGGTGCAATTGATTCAAACTCGTCGAAAAAGAGGACACATGGTTTGGCACTTGAAGCTCTGTTCAGTGTGACTTTGTCAATGGTCCAAGTCGGACCGAAACGTCGTCGTAAGCTTCTGTCTTTTATGTGCGGGTTATTTGTGTATCTTTCATGTGCTTACACAAGTATCTTTCATGTGCTTACACAAGTATCTTTCATGTGCTTACACAAGTATCTTTCATGTGCTTACACAAGTATCTTTCATGTGCTTACACAAGTATCTTTCATGTGCTTACACAAGTATCTTTCATGTGCTTACACAAGTATCTTTCATGTGCTTACACAAGTATCTTTCATGTGCTTACACAAGTATCTTTCATGTGCTTACACAAGTATCTTTCATGTGCTTACACAAGTATCTTTCATGTGCTTACACAAGTATCTTTCATGTGCTTACACACGCCACTTCCTCTGAAGATGTGTATGTAAGCACATGAAAATGCTAATGTTTTATTTTCTATTTCACTGTGGTATTTTTTCATATTTGCAATCATGCATTTTATTGTAATTTCTTCAAAAATATCATTAAGTATTTAACTGAACAATGATACAATCTCAATAAATGTCCAACATTAATTGTGCTCACAAGTACTATAACAAGTAGACCAAAACAAAACAGTTTGAATATAAAAATGAAATCACACTGTCTCTAAAATTAAAATTAATTCTCTCCATTTTAATGTATTCAACACCTTTTTTTTCTGTAATAGCCACAAAAAATTAGTTCAAAAATAATATTTATTTTTCTATCTTGTTTATGCTAGAGTAGCTCTCTTCCCTGGAGATGGTTTACCAAAGCTTCCCTCTTTAGACTTGGTGAAAGTTGCATATAAATGTTCATATCTTAGCCGATCAATCAATGTAACAGAAGGTTTTACTTCCTTCAGTGCAGCATCAATATGTCTTTTAAAAACTCTAAATTTCAAGTTTTTAGACTGGCCACAAGCATTATTTTGTGGAGTGTCACATTCCAGTTTGTCAGTAACTTTTGCAACTAGAACATTTTTATCATCAGTCTTATTTTCAATATCTAAATTACAATCCCTTTTAAAAAAAATTCTTTTTTGACTAAATGTCACTTTCTCTTTATCTTTTTCAAAAATTATTTTTTCCTGTATGGTATGTTTCAAATGAACATCTCTTTCGTGTTCCTGATCTACACTATCATCTCTAGAGTACACGGTTGAGTCTGCTAACTCAGCTACATCATGAGAAACAGTATTTGCAGTGTCTGTCACTTCTTCCTTCACATTACTCTGGTCATCTTGGATTACACCATCATACAAAGTATTTCCAAGAACTTCTTGAGCAACCAGAACTTGAGACGTAGACAAGAGACTCTGGAGGTCTGCACCAGTAAAATTCTCTGTGGCCCTAGCAACCTCTTCCCAGTCTATATCATCACCTAACTCCATAGCTTCACTAAGGACCAGAAGAATTTCTTTTCTATCACTTAATGATGGAATGGGGCAAAACACACACTTGTCTAGGCGTCCTAAAAAAAGAGAAGATAAACACATCATATAAACATATTTATATAAGCTGTATCATTCATTTCTATAAGACAAGTTAAACACTAAGGTATATTAATGAAGTGCCAAAAAGTGAGACCTACATATTCATCCATACTATTGCTCATTTACTAACAGAGCTGAATGACTTTCATATGTATTTTGCTCTTAGTGAAGAAGTAATATGATAAAATCTTAGCTACAAGTCATATTTTTAAGTAAAAATATAGCATTTTAAGTCATTCAAGAATTATGGACACCCTGCATTGGTTTTGTTTTACTTGAACTTTATAATGTATGAGGCAACATAAACCCATCTACAGTATTCCATTTATCTGACAAAGGAGTAAGCAAAAGTTCTTTAGTTATTTTTTAATACATCACCCATTTCCCACTAAGGTAGAGAGCGACCCCTTCCCCTAAAAAATGAAACATTTACCATCATCTATTCTTTAGCTGTGTTTCCAAAAGTGCACGAGACTCTCAATTCAAATGACCTACTTGGCTGTTCCCTGCACACACCCGAGATTTATGCATCCTTTTGATCAACTTATCTGCCTCCCTTTTTTCTAAATGATCAAACTGTCTTGACAAACCCTCAATCTGTTCTCTGACTTAACTCTATCATACAATGAAATGAAACTTATAAAATACCTATTGTTTTATAAATAATATGCTAACTCGTGGAATGCCTTCAATAGTGCACTAGCAAATACCTGGCCGGAGCAGTGCTGGATCAATAAGGTCTGGCCTTGAGGTTGCAGCCAGAATGTAGACACCAGTGAGGCCTTCAACACCATCCATCTGTGTAAGCAGTTGATTCACAACCCGATCAGTAACTCCTGTACTGTCATGTCCACGACGAGGTGCAATTGATTCAAACTCGTCGAAAAAGAGGACACATGGTTTGGCACTTGAAGCTCTGTTCAATTACAATACAAAATAAATTATTAATAAAGGTTGTTGAATATAAAGTATCAGTATCAACAAATTCTATACTTAATAAAAGAACATCTTTAATGTGCCTGCTGAGGACACTATGTAATTGTGCTATAAACTGAGGAACTAAGGCATAATGAAATTTGACTAGCAAGTAACTCAAAACAAAATAAACAGACATTTATTTCAAAAGAAAAAAATTGGATAGAATATGGAATGGAAAATGTTAGTTTAGCAACAGAGTTGTAGATGAGTGAAACAATACAGTACCATGAATAGCAATTTAAGCCAACACCTTGAGTAGATACACAAATAACCCGCACATAAAAGAGAGAAGCTTACGACGACGTTTCGATCCGACTTGGACCATTTACAAAGTCACACTAACCAGAAGTGGGGCAGGACGGCTATATATAGGCCTATATATAGCCGTCCTGCCCCACTTCTGGTTAGTGTGACTTTGTAAATGGTCCAAGTCGGACCGAAACGTCGTCGTAAGCTTCTCTCTTTTATGTGCGGGTTATTTGTGTATTGTTCCAGTCATGGTATTGTGCCTTTTTTGTTATTTAACCTTGGGTAGCTTTCAAAATAGGTTTGACAGATATAGGAGTGAGAGAGGTTAGTCTGAAGACCTGCTTAGTATAGGTCCACAGGCATACTGCAGTGCTCCTCTAATCACTGATAACTTTATTGCCAAACTAATGCTTTCCTATAACTTTTCTAAATCTGAATTAATCCAAGAATTACAAAGAGGTCAATACAGGTGAATAAGACAGAAGGGTTACCAAAAATGTGGATTGAGCAGAAAACAATGAAAGGTGTTGCGCTTAATGCTCTTATGACAAGGGAAGTCAACAAAGTCCACCAGAGCACATACAAAATACAAATTACCTGAGTGTTTCAGAAAAACCATCAACTACTGACAACTCTGCTGTCCACATTAATGTAAGAACCACAGCCATCCACTTCAGCCAAGTATAGTCACAGAAACCCTATCCACCCATTCCCAGATCAACAAGAACCAGTAACCAGAATTTAAAATAAGAAAAAAAATTGGCCTACATGTACTAAATTTTATTACTGTATATACCTCATTACTACAATGCCGGGAGCAAGGGGCTAGTAAACCTTTCTCCTGTACAAATTACTAAATTTATAAAGAAAAACTTTCGTTTTCCTTTTTGGGCCATCCTGCCTTGGTGGGATATGGCCAGTTTGTTGGAAAAAAAAAACCTCATTACTAAAGTTAAAAAGAGAAACTTTTGTTTTTCTTTTTGGGCCACCCTGCTTTGGTGGGATACGGCTGGTGCATTTAAAGAAAGAAGAATACTAATACAGCCACATCAACCCTCTCCATAAACAAATAGAATGTAAGGTGTGAAAAACTATTATTTCTGATGAATTAAGAAATTAAAAATTTTTTTTTTTTGACTTTTACCCATATTCTTCAGTCCAACTATTATGATTTCACAAATAAGACTGATTTTCAGGAACATAACCCACAACAAATGCAAGAGTCGACTGTATATTCTGTATATTTTTTTTTACATCAGCCATTTCCTACAAATGTAGATGAACTTTAAAAGTTAACACATTTACCACTGTTCATTAAATAGCTGTCTGGCCAGAAGTGTGTAGGCATCACAATTCAAATGACCTGCCAAACTGCAGTATCCACAACCACCCTTCTGAGTGCAGGCACTGTATTTCCCACCTTGCCAAACTAACTGGCTTTCCTGAATCCCTTCATATGGTTAACCTTGCTCACACTCCAACAGCACATCAAATCCAAAAAGCACTTGTCTTCACTCTGATCTAACATGCTCATATTTGTTTTCTGGATGCTCAAGCCCCTACCACTTACAACCTCCTTCACACCCTTCCTACAAACGTCCTAATTCTGAAACTTTCTTATACTGTAGATTGATTATTTTGTAAATTTATTTAATTCACCATGTAGCTATGTGAATTGTAAAAGTCTTGTATAAACTTGCTCTACATTCAGTTTAATTAGCTTTTAAACATAAAGATATATGTAGAATATTCTTATTGCTGTATAGGTTTTATCAGATCAAGCCATTAAAAATTTCTCTCACTACTTTCCAGGCTTGAGTAGTATTAATGGTTACCATTACAATAATATGAATTCTGTATATTACTAACCATCTTCACTACCACAGAAAAGCAAATAAAAATATTTTTATTATCATACTTGCACTATTCCTACTGAAATGGGAAGGAGACAAGTATATCAAATATTAAGTGAAACTATTACAAAAGCATTATTTTCAACACATTTTAAGAAATTAAGTAAACATTGTTTATGTAATTTTGATGTTTGAACATTATTTATTTTGGGCTTAGAGTACATTTTACTAGAAAGCTGTACTCTTAATTGCTTTAGACAAATAAGAGCTATGGCAAAGTTCTATGGCTTTCTATTGAAGTACTGGTAACCCCTGACTAAAGAAATATACAGTAGTAGCTCAGGGATCAGTAGCAGTGCCTTTGGCTCACAACCAATGGACCTATTTTCAGTCCTGAAGTGGGTGGATTGTATTATATTGCATTAAGCAATAAACCTGAGTGGGTCATTTAAAACAAGGTGTGGTGGGCACTTGATCCTTACCCATTTTCCTACACCTTTTCATTTCACAGTAAATAGGTACCCGCGTGCTAGCACACTGTTGTGGTCTGCATCCTGAGGGATGGTAGAATATCTTACATATGTAGGATATCAGCTGTTACCCTGCAAATTCAATGATGTAAAAAATAAAACTAGGTTTTTAACCCAGTGAGGTTAAATGTAGTTAGAAATAACACTGGGGATAGGGATGGAAGTTGCTTATTTACCTTTCAAATGCATTTCGGACAGCCTTTTCACTAGCACCAATATATTTTGAGAGAAGCTCTGGTCCCTGCAAAAGAATAAATGTAAATTTTGTAGATAAATAATAATACATGTATAAAATAAATATACACAAAAGACATGATGGTAATTTATTTCCCAATGGGTAACATACTAGGAGCACCTACAAGAGATATAAATTTCATTAGCAAAATGTCCATATAACATATATCACTGTGCTTTATACATAAGAGTAGATAATAAAGGCTAATATAACTTGAGTTAAAAAATGAAAAATAAACCCAATAATACCAGCTTCATACAAATGCCATCAATAACACCTGTTTTTCTTCCTCTGTAAGCTATGCTTGCTGTAAGAGGTGACTAAAATGTTGGGAGCGAGGGGCTAGAAACCCCTTCTCCTGTATAAGTTACTAAATTTAAAAAGAAAAACTTTAGTTTTTCTCTTTAAATTTAGTCACCCTGCCTCGATGGGTTATGGCTGGTGCGTTGAAAAAAAAAAAACTGCTTGTATTATATCACAGATGTATACATGAGAGGCAAAGAAGGGCTAATATTATTGGACAAATCCAATTAACACTTAATTTTATTTGTTTCAAATACAGTGGACCCCCGCATAACGATTACCTCCGAATGCGACCAATTATGTAAGTGTATTTATGTAAGTGCGTTTGTACGTGTATGTTTGGGGGTCTGAAATCGACTAATCTACTTCACAATATTTCTTATGGGAACAAATTCGGTCAGTACTGGCACCTGAACATACTTCTGGAGTGAAAAAATATCGTTAACCGGGGGTCCACTGTACTTTGCAACCATATTTCTTCTAATTCCTTCAATACTTTTTTTCTGCATAATATTCACACTATTCAAGGCCAGGAGTAAAGACTCGACACCTGCAACCACATACTGGTGAGTACCATGGACTGATCTCAAGACATGACATCACTGCCTCCAGTCTTTGTTCTCACAGCAGTGTTCAGAGACCATGCCTTGGAACCAATGTACTGTATTCTGATCCATTCTCCTTTATGCAACCATTGACAAACTTCTTGCTTTTCACAGATTTTTAAACCCTGCTTTTTTTTTTTTCATCTATTCTGTAATTCCCCTCAGCTTTCATAGACCCATCTAGCGACACATCCACTCCTTTCCAACCAGCATCCAATCTTTCATCGCCTCCATTTCTTATTGGTATCATCCCATTTATTTTTTGTCTGTTTACCTTCAATTTTTTTAGGGGAGACACTTCCAAACTCTTACAATAACTTTTGCAACCTCTCATCTGCATGAGAAAATATGACATCTCAAATCTACCTGCATCAGGTTGCATGATCAAGAAGAAAGTTGTACTGCTCAAGTTTTATAGCTCACAGACACTATGCAGAGAAGTACTGAATAAATGACTCTTTTAGATCATGATAGACAACATGTAAAGTGTTGTCTATCATGATCAAATCAAACCAATAATAAGCTTACCTTCACTGAAATTAAATTCAATTGGCAGCTGGCAGTGACAGAATTAGCAAGAAGAGTCTTGCCACAACCAGGGGGACCATATAGCAACACTCCAGAACGAAGTCTCAACTTAATCTTACTAAAAAGGTTTGGATATACTGATGGCCAAGTGAGAGTTTCTTCAAGTGTCTTGCTCGCCTCTGCTAGGCCACCAACTTGTAGGCTTGCATTAGTTTTTTTCTCTGATAACAACAAACCTGCCAGGGTATAACACCATATGCATTATTACCGATATATTAGTCTACCTAAATGTTCATCCACTTTAACATAAATCTACATATGCTCTGCTTATTCATTATCTACTTATCAGTCTATCACTTGTCAATCTTATCCAATCTGTGACTAAATTATGTGCATTAGATTTACCATATTTTACATAAAAAAAATTAAAAGAGGTACACTTCATGTTTAAAAAGAGGAAAACTAAGACATGTACATTTCTTGAGTTCAGTCTAGCTATTTATCTAAATTTATGTCTTTCAACTTTCAATTTTAAAGATCTTTAACAAGGATAATGATAAACTACCACTCTAATGCATACAAATTTACTGTATTATACTGTAAACCTGTCATTTTCCTTACGTAATTCCTAAAACCAAGAAAGGCAATAACATAATGACAAAAAAGATAGAAATATAAAGTTATGTGCCTTGTCTATAACAAAAATTTTATTCTACTTTCCTTCTGGGAATTCCTATCTTGATGGGGCAGTACTGTGAATTCCCTCAAACATTTTTGCCACCTGAATTCTTTGCCTCCATTTTCTTATGGCATAATATGAGTAATGTGAGTAATGAAATAACTGTTTTCAAATTATATTCAGGAACTCTATTTACACTGCAAATTTGCCATGATGTTTGTCATATTCATTAATTATGCTTTGAAAACAATTAAAGAATATCTTTTACTTATGAATAAGAATACCCTGTATACAAAACATTTAAAACATAATGAACAAATGGATGACAACATAATGTCATCCCCTTGTCTATACTATGAATTTAGCTACCTCAGGTTCATAAATAAATTACAGTATTGTGTTTATACACTGTGCTGTTCTTTTCCCAGTTTTTACTGCATATAACAACCAAACTAACAAAAATTCTTGCATAGCTTCATGGTTGTTAAGTCTATGCAACCTCAATATGTGCACCTCCAGTTCATGTCAGGTACGTGACAATATATCTGGTGTGACTTATCCGATATCATCACTTATTCTAGCATAGAATGTTTTAATGTCACCTACTGGGAACTGGAAAACATAACTCCTAGAAAAATGAGGAGTGACATAAGGGAAAGTGTCGGGGCCATTTGATGGAGTCACCACACCTAATCCATCTGCCAGGGAACTTTCATGTTGCGGTAATTACGTACACTATAGTATGCAGAAAACTGATTTTTAATATCTTTTTCTATATTATGTGAATAACTTTTAAAAATTGGAAAAGGATTGTGGACATCCTGCACTTTTATGTACATACATTTAGCACAATAACCCAATATGAAAGAATGTGCAGCAATTGAATTTGATTGTTGCAAGTCTATGTCAACATTTGCTAAGCCCACAATTTAATAGCTATACTGGTTATTTTTATATAGCCGGCCGGACTTGAGTCCTGGAAATGGGAAGTATAATGCCTGCACTTTAACCCTTAAACTGTCCAAACAGATCTATGTTCGCATGTGTAGTGCTCCAAAAGTAGATCTATGTTTTTTTACATATATTCAAATATAAAAAAAAAAAAAAGTAGATCAAAGTTTTTTACATGTTTTCAAATGTAAAAAAGCAAAAAGAAGATCTACGTTTTTTTACATACTTTCAAATGTTGAAAAAACGTAGATCTATGTTTGGACAGTTTAAGGGGTTAAAGGAGGGGTTTGGGATATTGGCAGTTTGGAGGGGTATGTTGTGTATCTTTATATGTATATGCTTCTAAACTGTTGTATTCTGAGCACCTCTGCAAAATTGGTGATTATGTGTGAGTGAGGTGAAAGTGTTGAATGATGATGAAAGTATTTTCTTTTTGGGGATTTTCTTTCTTTTTTTGGGTCACCCTGCTTCAGTGGGAGATGGCCGACTTGTTAAAAAAAAAAAAAAAAAGTACTAAAAGTCATAAAACTCACCTCGAAGAGCCAGAGGTATGTATCCTTGGAAGGCAGCTTCAACATCACAGTTCAGGATGACATCAGAGGTTGTGTCTGGAGTCTCAACACTGTCTTCACTCAAGCTGATGGTTCCATGGGAAAGAGGTACCCTATGTATTTGGTTAGGAAAATCTGACTGGCTTTTCATATTGGAAAATCTTCCTCTTGTTCTGCATTCCCACCGATACTTTGCTTGTAAAAAGGTTCTTAGAGCAAGGTGGCTTAAATCTGGAAGGGCAAAACTTTCTGTCTGTCTGGTAATCACTTTGGTATCTATCAGTATGCACCGGGACAATGAATCCTTGTCAAGTTTACAGGTTTTATCAGCCTCTAGCAGACAACTCTTGTAACAGCATTTATACTTTTTCAAGTGAGCTTTAAGCATAACATTCAGTGCTTTAAGCCTGCCCTCTGGTTCTAAGGGAGTAATTCCAAAAGTGCAAGGAAAATAGTGACACCCTTGAGGGCTCACCAGAAGAGGATGAACACTTGTCCTGGTTATGCATGTTGCAATAACCATTACAGAGCCTGTTTTTGAGTTCTCCAAGTGTAATGGAAAGTCAAGATCCGTTAAAAAGTTTATAAGTTGATCTAAAAGGCCTGTGATCATACTGACCATCTGCACTGTGTGTTCATACACTGGTCCAGAATCTTCACTTATAGATGCCTGTGATGGTACTAAATAATCAACATCATCTAACACAATAATTGAAGGTCTTTTAAAAATAGCTTCTTTGAAGACAAGTTGCAGCTTTTTTTCTACTGTTTCCATTTTCTTTCCTTTCAGTTTCTTAAAACTGACAATATCAGAATGCATATAGTAGGGATAAGCCGAAAGACACTCAAGAAGTGATTCAACTAAGCTAGTTTTCCCTGAACCTTTACTACCCTGCAGAAGTACAAACTGAGGACCAATATTATATGAATCACCTCTGTAGCCTTGTCCAAGCAAGATATGCTGCTTTAAATTTAAGAAGATTCTTTCATCTCCAACATAGGAAAGTTTTGCATGGAAACTTCTATTAAGGCTATTAACTGTACTGTGAATGTATGGAAGACTGGAATACTGCTTCAACAGTGTTACTACCAACAATGGTACTGATTTATTATCAAGTTTCAAAGGAATGCCATCCCTTGTTGTAATAAACACATCAACCATTTTACCATCTAAATTAATTTCTATCAATGTATTCTGATTAATAATCACTGTATATTCATCAGCTAAATTTTTCAACAGCATCTTAACATTTTCACAGAGTAACAATGTTTTAGAATCACCTACTGGTGTGAGAGGCAGTATGTCGACAGACACTGGTATATTCTTGACAATAATATCTGATGTCTGTAGTTCAACAACACTCAGGGTGCCAAGTCTCATAATCCGTCTTAAACAATTAGGAATCACACAATTGTTTGCTTTCAAGAGAGCACTTATTTTACTTGTAAAGTCAACACTTTTATTTCTTCCCTGAATAAAATTTTCCCACACAATAGCTATACACAGACATGAAGCAAGTGCCTCACCACTTGATTTGCTTTTTTGTTTCTGTAATTCATTTGATTTATTTTCTTCTCTAGAGGAAATTGAAACTTCAGAATTTTCTTTCAAGGAATTAATTGTTCTCATGCAACAAATAAAACTAACTTCATCTTTGTAATAAGTATACAACAGACTTTCTCTACTGATGATGATTAGTGATGGGTGATCAAGGAGGCCATCAGTGAACACAGAGTTTAGTTCTTCTGGAACAGGAACCACCCTGTAGCCTAATCGTATCTCTCTCTTTACTGGCAAGTCACACACTGCTTTTTGTTCATTAAGTTTTCTCTGCATATAGTTCAGTATCATTGTAAACATACTTTTTTCAAAACTATTTTGTCCTTGGATTTCCTCATCACCTCCAGATGAAACATCAGAAACTTCAGAGGAGTTACTAGAATGCACCTTTTCCTGATTACTAGTAAAATCATCACTTTCATCCAAAGATTCTGTACTTGTTGGTACAAAGTTAATTGCAGTATATTCTTGAGATCTTTCAGTATCCATGGGTGGGAGAACTTCTACTTGGGTCATGGGTTGGAGAATAGCATATTTGAGAGAAGGTTCAAGACTGGTAACAGTGAGGTAGACACATACTCCACCTTCCAACCACAGAGGAATGCATTGCCCTATACCTATTACCCGTACCTGACTTAAGATTGCAGACTGGGCAACTTCTGCATTGAGTGCCATGTCCTGCCACTGTGCTAGTGACCCAACCATAACTGTAATCGTTGAACAGGGAGGTGGTACCTGAACTTGAGTTAACACACCGACTTCACCATCACTTATTTTGCTATCTTTCAATACTTCTCTGCCAACTAATATAGTGTTCTCCCTCTCTGAGCTTGGATTATGAATATTTCCTGCCCATGAGAGCATAAGAGACTGTCCCTTTGAGGTTTCCAAGCAAAATGTAGGTGTTGGGGCAGGGAGGGTCATGCTTGCCCAGTGGCGGGGAAGAGAGACAAAGCAATGACGAACGGGCCACTCTTTCACCACCACCGGCCGAGAAAATCCTGTTGTCTGCATATTTTCTATGAGTAAATTGTTAATGCCTCTCACTTTTTGAAGTTCCTTTCATCATATAATGGCAAATTTAGCCAGAATATTTTCAATTATGGGTTTCAGTTATCTTAGCCCATCACATCATAAAGCTTCCATGACTGAAGTGTTTCATTCTGTCTGCAATTTTAAGTATCACCGAAGGCCTGACTCAGATTAAATACACTGAAAGGTAGAGAAAAGGATGAAGATTGTATAACAGGTATATTAAAGAGAAACAATAAGGAAATACCATACTTGGTACCAGTGATACTGGGCTATGAAAGTGAAACAAAGCAAAAATTGCAAGCTGTTCAAAAACAAATTCTAGTCAACATAGCAAATACAATATGTGAAGCAAATCTGTGCAAATGAGGATGTAGAATAAGTAACATGCATTATGCTTTCTTCAAAAGGAACAGTTGACATTCTAAGAAACCAACCAATTTTCAGCACAAAGTGCGACTGAACATGATTTCCTCAAAGCAAAATTTTTGTTTGTCAAATCTTTGACTACCCAAAAGTCATACATATTTAAATTTTATTTTAACTTTTATGTTCATTAACTCTTTTAGCACACAATTCCCAGTGAAGAAAATTTGAACTTCATCAATCAGAATTAATATATTTCAACTTCAACTCCTTAAAATACAAAGAAAATCATACCTGTGCTGTCCTCAGTTTTGGGTGAGCTAAGAGATCCATCAGCAGTAGTGTAGCTTCACCCAGCTGCGTTAAATTGACTGCATCAACCACATACATTATCTTCCTCACACCGTTATAGTAACTGGGCCAAATTGGAGACATACTTCCCCCTGCAAGAAGCACAGTGCCAGAAAAAAATGCTTTTAAGACAACATATAACATAAACATGTACACATACAGTGTATGTACAATTATCTGACATTCTTTGAAACAAAATCAACTGACATCTTGCTATTTCATATGATTATTCAAAGGCCCTTCATTCATTTGAACACTGTTTGGATTAATGAATGATGCCCACTTATCCAAGTCTGAAGTCATTTAAATATAGGTACAGTAGTCCCCCCATATCTGTAGGTGATATGCTCCAAGACCTACTGTGGATACCCAAAACCGTGAATAGCAACAAACCCTATGAATAAGTTTTTTTTGTTTACATACATACCTATGATAAAGTTTAATTGATAAATTGCATACAATAAGTCAAAAATTATCACTGTTTCACTGATGGGAAGCACTTCACGGCTTCTCTTAGGCACAGAAGAATTGTCAACATCACTACCTTTGTGTTTTGGGGTCATTATTAACCCATAAACGGTCCAAGCAGATCTATGTTCACATGTGTAGTGCTAGAAAAGTAGATCTACGTTTTTTCACATATTTTCAAATGTAACAAAAAAAAAGTAGATCAAAGTTTTTTTTACACATTTTCAAATGTAAAAAAACAAAAAGAAGATCTACTTTTTTTACACATTTTCAAATGTTGAAAAAAACTGTATATATACGTTTGGACTGTTTACGGGTTAAGCAAAATTAAGGGTTATTTTTTGGCCACAGTAAACCATGGAAACTGAACCTGTGGATAGGGGGGATCCACTGTATTACTGTATAAATTTTTGTTAGTATTATTACAATTACAAGGGAGCACTAAACCACATAGCACTTGGGGGAATGGGAAGCATTCAGGTTTGATCCAAGGAAGGAGAGGGCAGGTCCAATTCCTTCAACATGTCTGAACAAACAAATATCTTCTCTCAACAAACCGGCCATATCCCACCAAGGCAGTGTTGCCCAAAAAGAAAAACAAAAGTTTCTCTTTTTAACTCTAGTAATGTATACAGGAGAAGGGGTTACCAGCTCCCTGTTCCCAGCATTTTAGCCACCTCTTACGACATGCATGGCTTACAGAGGAAGAATTCTGTTCCACTTCCCATGGATATATATATATATATATATATGTACGTACATACAAGCAGAATGTTGAAGGCATCTTCAAACGCAACAACCACCAGCAGCTACACTGCACCGAATAAGGCACGAATTAATTAACATGATTAGTCATCACAAACGGGACATATGGAAATTTCTAGTTCGTCAAGCTAATCAGTATCAACGTGAACCAGCAAAATTTTGGAGTAAGATCCGACAACTTTTAGGGGCAAAGCACAAGGCTCCTAACTACCTAGTTCATACCTTCACTGATGAGGATGATGAAGATGTTGAAATTAAACTTGACGATCCACAGGACCAGGCTAATTTGATGGGTGATGTATGGGAGAAAATTCTCTCCCATAATAACAGTCGTCAATTTAACAATAATCATTATCAGATGGTAAATGAATGGAGAGATGAGAACTTGGATGATCTACAACCACTACCTTCCATCGATACTTCAACTCTTGAAGATACCCACCCGCTTACTAGACCTATTACATTACTAGAGATAAGTCAGGTTATTGGAAGAATGAGAAATAGAGCACCTGGCCTCTCTGGAATAACAATGAAACAAATAAAGTACCTACCTAGAAATTGTAAACAGTCTTTGGTAAATATCTTTAATGCCATCTTGGCCTCAGGACATTTTCCAGTTGTTTTTAAGACTGCTAAGATGATCTTTCTTGGTAAGCCCAATAAAGACATCCACCAACCTGGGAACTATAGACCTATATCTTTACTTGAAGTCACTGGAAAAGTTCTTGAGAAAGTCATTTCCAACAGATTGAACTACTACATGGAGTTTAATCACTTTTTTACTGAAAAACAATTTGGCTTTAGAACACATAGAGGTACCAATCATGCAATAAATGTTATTTTCGATACTGTAGCAAGTCTAAAACATCAGGGCAATCTTGCCTTAATTGCCACCAGAGATGTTCATAAAGCTTTTGATAGCTTATGGCATGATGGCCTTATATACAAACTCATTGACCTACCAGACCATAACTGGACTTTTCTCAGATTAATATATAATTTCTTAACTCAAAGAAAAATCATTCCCACCTTTCATGGCAGGTCGACAGAGCCTTTTATACCGACAGCTGGTGTCCCACAAGGATCTTGTCTCAGTCCACTCCTGTTCAACATTTATGTGAATGACCTTCCTCAACCAGAGTTTAATGGCACAATTGTGACACAGTTTGCAGATGATGTTATTCATGTCGTCTCATCAACTCCGGTAACAGGAAAATACAAGTACGAGAGAGTCATAGAGAAAATGAATATTGAACTTCGTCGAACATCTAATTGGGAAAAGAAATGGAGAATTACAACTAATCCTGACAAGGTCCTTGTTAGCACGATAGGATGTTTTGCATCAACAATTGAAGATAAAGGAGGTATCTCCATCAGAGGTACACCTGTAGCCATTAGAAACCCTAACAAGATTTTGGGATATGAAATCGACAGGCTGCTCCATTCAACATCTCATGTAACTAAAAAGATCAACATAGCCAAAGCCGGTCTTAGCAGACTCTTTCGATTCAATCAAGCCCCTCAACATGTCAAAAAACATCTGTATAAAATGATAATAAGACCAATACTCGAATACCCTTGTGTCCCCATGTCATTAACAACAAAGACCAACATGCTCCGGTTACAAAGGGTCCAGAATAGAGCTCTTCGCTTCATCACCGATACCAGGAGGAGAGACAGAGTTAAAATGGCAGATTTACACATACAAGAAGATATTACTGCCATAAATGTACGCCTTGACACCTTAAAAAAGAAACAACTTTATACAATGCAAGAACTATATATGCCAGATAGAGAACATCCTATACAAGTGGTAAATACCACGGATTATACTATCACTACTCCTCCTCACAGGACTCAACGAATGACTCTCCCACAAAGGGTCCGTCGCTTTATTCATAAAGATGATTACCCACGACCAATGATATTGAGCAACCTCCCTGATGAAGAGGATTGGGTACCACCAGAACCCTTCTATGTATACTGAGAAAATCATCACCCCCAATTAGGGAGACATCATATATAACTTTCTAATGTAAAAATTATGCTATTTACTATGGCTGGACACCACTTGTAAGAAGCCATTGTCACGAAATTTATAAACTGGCCAGAAAATTATTGCCTTCCTTGTCGCATAAACATCCGTTGTGCAATCGCAAAAAAAAAAAAAAAAAAAAAAACAAAAAAAAAAAAAAAAAAAAAAAAAACTGCAACTTGTATAATTACTACCAATTCAGAGTCTTGTACTTATAAATCTGTTATATCTATGTGACTTTGATGGGTTAGTCTTATACCCCTTAATTTAATATATTATCATTTCACGTACACTTTTTAAATTGCACCAAAGTGGTTGGGCCACTTACCTTTATATCCTACCTCTCACCCCCCTCCCACCCTTTTCCAATATTTCCATCCTTACCCATCCTTCTTCCTTCCCCATCTCACCAAAGCTCTGGTCTGAACAAGAACAAGAACATACACAGTAGGGCCCTGCTTTACTTTATTTTGCTTTACGGCATTCTGCTAATATGGACATTTCAAATTACGACCAAAACTCGCTATACGGCTCCCCGTCTTTCTAATATGGTCACCACGCCCCACCCAGTTTGTTTACATTCTCCGTGAGCTTGACACTTCATTATGTTTGGAAACTTTCCAAAATTTCAAGTGTTTTAAAGTTATTTCATATTTTACATACGCATACGTACTCTGATAATTATACTTATGCGTAACTGTACCTAAATAAACTTACACACTGTGCTGGCATGGCGGTACACATTAAAATCACTAAGAGTGTCTTATTAGTCTTGAAGATGCCATATTAATGATGATGATAATAATAATACACAATAATAATCACTCTGAGGTGCATTAAACGTCATATAATACATTAATACATGTATAGATATTTTGCTTAATATAACATTTCAAATTAAGCTATTTCTAAAATTTTCTCTTACAAGTTTAAAGATATATTTCTTTCATTTATGCTGATGTAAAAATTAATAATTTTGTACCAAAAGAACCTTAGAAAACTTACCTAACCTTATTATAACAAGTGCAATTTAATTTAGCCATATCCAACTAAATATATTTTAGATAAGTTTACAATAATTTAATAATAAGCAAACACAATGAAATATATTTTTTCATTGGGTTCAGAATGATTTTTGCAAAATTACTGTGTACAGAAATTTTAGCTTGCCTTATTTGGCAAGAAGAGCATTGCTAGTTAAGCCAAAATCGCAAGTTTTACCTATTCGGCATGACATATATATACAGTGGAACCCTGGATTTCAGCTGTAATCCATTCTAGAAGGTCGGCCTAAATCCGAAAAGGCCGAAAACCAAAGTAATATTTCCCATAAGAACTAATGTAATACAATTAATCTGTTCCAGATACCCAAAAATATTAACAAAAAATACATTTTTGAAGATTAACTATAGTTTTACATATAGAAAACAATGAGAAATAAATATAAAGCACAAATTTTAATGACAAATGAACATTACATACCTTTAGTGAAGACTCTTGTTGGCGTATTGAAGAAGGTGAGGAGGGGAGAGGGAGCTGCGGTTATTGTTTGGAAGGGAAATCCCCCTCCATAAGGGCTTCAGGTATCAAGTCCCTATCTGGGGTTATTTCCCTTCTTTGTCTTTTACTGGCACAAGGAACAGCTTGAGAGTCACTGCACCCCTGTTGCACAAAAAAACTGTCCAGAGAGGTCTGTTTCTGGTGTCTCTAAGATTTGCCTGAAGTGGGACAAGGTTTTATCACTAAATTCTATCATGTTTCTCACTTTCTTTACCAAAGTGCTGGCACTAGGAACTTTCTTTGGGCCCATGGTGGCTTATTTCACAGTTGTACTCAATAAACAACCACAAAAAACAATGGATTATAACGAAATGTTTGGATGAATGTACGGAGAGTTGCTCACTCACCCAGAGATACAGCCAGACTGACTCACGAACGCTGCGGAGTGGTGGGCAGACGCGTCCAATACAGCTGATTTCTGAGTTGCCAGCCAAAATCCAGGACAGAATTTCGGCCAAAAAAGCGGCCGAAATCCGATTTGGCAGATATTGCACCGGTCAATATCCAGGGTCCACTGTGTGTGTGTGTGTGTGTGTGTGTGTGTGTGTGTGTGTGTGTGTGTGTGTGTGTGTGTGTGTGTGTGTGTGTGTGTGTGTGTATATATATATATATATATATATATATATATATATATATATATATATATATATATATATATATATATATATATGCAATAAGATCACAGTAAACAGGTGATTTCAGAATATGCAAAACAACCACTGTGAAAGAATAGAGAAATTCCAAGTGCTTTCGTGACTACTCACATTATCAAGGAACAATGAAAGTAATGCATCAAAGGAAGGCATATAAAGGGTCTAGCCCACACCTCACTAACACATCCCACAACAAAGCAACACCTGACGCACTACTCATAAGAAAGGGAACACTGCAGCAGGCCCGCTGGCCCAACTAGACAGGTCCTTCACACAACCCACCAACATCTACCCAAGAATTAAGCATTTTAAAAATTTATTATTTGTCCAATGTGTCATTAAATTCTTCCCAAATTCTATTAATTATAAATGGATCTAATTTATATAAACCAAAGGAAATATTCATATTATTGTCACAACTGACGGATGTGTCTATAAGATTCCTTGTAAAATTTGCGATAAAGTTTATTACGGTCAAACTGGTAAAAATCTCGAACTAAAATTAAAACAACATAAATATAGCATTAGAACTGGACAAGATTCCAATGCTCTGTTCATTCATGTGAGAGATTTTTAACCATCCAATTGATTTTCAAAAAGTTGAGAAAGTTGTATCAAGCAAGTCCATGGTCGACAGGAATATAATTGAAACTTGTTTCATAAAAAGCAGTTTTGACAATAATATGAATATTTCCTTTGGTTTATATAAATTAGATCCATTTATAATTAATAGAATTTGGGAAGAATTTAATAATACATTGGACAAATTATAAATTTTTAAAATGCTTAATTCTTGGGTAGAATAGTTTGTTGGTGGGTTGTGTAAAGGACGTGTCTAGTTGGGCCAGCGGGCCTGCTGCAGTGTTCCCTTTCTTATGAGTAGTGCATCAGGTGTTGCTTTGTTGTGGGATGTGATAGTGAGGTGTGGGCTAGACCCTTTATATGCCTTCCTTTGAAGCATTACTTTCATTGTTCCTTGATAATGTGAGTAGTCACGAAAGCGCTTGGAATTTCTCTATTCTTTCACAATGGTTGTTTTGTGTATATGTATGTATGTATGTATGTATGTATGTATGTATGTATGTATATATATATATATATATATATATATATATATATATATATATATATATATATATATATATATATATATATATATATATATATATATATATATATATATATATATATATATATATATATATATATATATATATATATATATATATATGTGTGTGTGTGTGTGTGTGTGTGTGTGTATAAAAGCTTGACAACATGTTGACACGCTGTAAAGTGGGGCCTGCCTGTATAGCAATGAATACTTTTCCAGTAATACAACCTACATACAGCAGGGTAAGCTGCTAAATCTAATGCACTTCAACTTCTCTAAGGAATTTTATTATTACACTAACATGTATTTTAATGCAGTACAGTAATTCATGTTCATATCCTCTAGAATTTTCACATTATTGTTAATAGTGTGATATGAAAATGGAAAGACTATAAGGGATCATGCAGCATCTGAGACATAGGAAGCACAATAATCAGGTTTGATCTGATGAAGGGGAGGGTAGCTTCAATTCCTTGGATGAAGAGCCCTTTATCAGCATCAAGGCACCCCACATGAACTGTCTCCAATATTCCCAGCAAAGCACACACTACAGAAAGCAGTACAGAGTTTACCAAGTTCACGTATGTTGATTGGTGGCATTTCTGGTTCTTGCTGAATAGTAGCAATGTTTAATCCCACAGTTGGAACAGTTGTCAGGGAAATATCAGGCTTAGTTAAGTTTGCAAGTCTTCTCAGGAGAAGAGTTTTGCCTGTACCTTCTGGACCAACACATAACAGCATCTTCCAGCAACGTAACCTTTAAACAAGAATATGACAAAACAAAAATAACTGATAAAGGAGTAATAAATCTGTAGTACTGTAATTATTAATAATACAGAATAACAGTACTGTAATTAATAACATGGGAATAATATTTCATATTATTATTATTATTATTATTATGTATACATATGTGTACAATATAAGTAATAGTTAGGTCAAGTTTCTTCTTATGTATCACTTTATTAACCTGTTCAGTTATTCTCTGTGGGTAGTCCTTCCTCCAAGAGAAAAATTCTAGTTGCTTTAGGCTAGAAGCACATGGTTAAGAAAAAATAAATAAATTAGTAAATAAATCTTTTAATGATATAAGTCATTATTGGCTTGTCAAAGGTATTACACTAAGCAGTTTATCAAAAGTTTTTTTCTAAGCAGTATGCTGGTTAAAAAACTGTAATATTGGTGGGTCATGGTTCAGTGGTAGCACCTTAAGTTCACAACTGAAGAATCTAGGATCAAACCTTGGTAGTCTATGTGTATGGGAGTCTCTCCTTACACTTGTTGCCCCTGTCCAGCTAGTAGTATAACAGATACCTGGGTGTTAACCAACTGTTGTGGGCCACATCTAATGATAAGATAAGATGTGTTTGGATTTTTAACCCAGAGGGTTATCCACCCATAATAACCCAGTAAAGTCAGTTGATCCTTTAATCTTGTCTCCTAGGATGCGACCCACACCCACTGACTAACACCCAGGTACCTACTTACTGCTAGGTGAACTGGGACAGCAGTTGTCATGAAACATGCCCAATGTTTCCACCCATGCCAGTAGACTATTTTAGGAAGGGCTGCCTTTAAAGTTCAACTGGATGAAAATGAAAATCAAAGAAAGTAACTCAATTTTTAACCTTTTTTTTCATCTCATTTTTTTTTTTCAAAATCCTTAAACTGTCCAAACAAAGATCTACACTCACTTGCATAGTGCTCTGAACGTAGATCTACATTTTATTTTACATGCTTTCAAATGCAAAAAAAAAGTAGATTCACGTTCGGAACACTACGCAAGTGAACGTAGATCTACGTTTGGACAATTTAAGGGTTAAATACGAATCTTTTAGGAAGTTCAAAAATTATGAAATGTTAGTTAAGTCAGAAAACAACTCATTTTAACATGAGTTTTGTATGGCCAGCACATGAAAAATTAACTTTAACATTCAGGTAAAACTGAGTGTTGAACATCGTACATGACTAAGTAAATGTAGTATTACTGGTACATTAGTACACCAATCCGTTAACATGAGGAAATTATTCATGCATTGATAATGAAAATATTAACATAAATCATAATATTCATATTATAGCATAAATTTGATAAAATGCCTTTAGTGACTGTGATGCTGGAAAAAAATCAATACAGGAGGGCCCTGCTTACACAGCAGGTTAGGTTCCGGGATAATGCTGTAAAGTAAAAATCACTGTAAAGCAAATCATTGCCTTTTTTCACTTTCAAATGCATGTATAAGCCTGAAAACATGTATATATTATCATATATTAAGTGAGCAATATATCTAGGCCTAAAAAATGCATGTACAGTACACACATTACTTACCTTAAAATATTTTTGTACAGTACTTAGCTTATAATGAGTGGTGAATACATTTATTGTAGGAAGTCTGAATGAATGAAGAATGGGTATAACTGAAAACCACTGGACAGTATTAGCAAAATGCTCTAAAGTGAAGAGCTGTAAGGCACAGCCTGCCTGTACTTGGCATAAGGTAAAGTAGAATATAATTTTTTTACAGAGCCTGTGTTACAAAGCTCTTTAAGTAAGACCAAAACTGTGGGAATAAGGACATTGGGAACACAGGACTTTTTATTATGTATATCATTAGAAAACACTTTAAGTGTTGAATATACATCATTAGGTGTCCTGTAGCTCGACTGCTAGCACACTCAGCTCACACACTGTGGTCTCGAGTTCAAATCTCCTCCGGTATGGCTGGAAAACACTAGGGACGTGTTTCCATAAGACACCTGCTGTCCATGTTTGCCAATCAGTATAAAATGGGTACCTGGGTGTTAGTTGACCAGTGTGGGTCACATCCTGGGAAAAAACTGATTTGATTTGCCCGAAATGCTCAGCATAACAAGCGGCTTTCTATATACTAGTAGTATGTCATTGATGTCAACTAGGTCTGTATACGTTGTATATGTACTTGTAGTAAATAAAGATATTATTACATTATATTATTCCCTTATATTGTTGGTATTCATATACCTAAAGAAAATAAGTAAGCTTTTATTTAAACAACCAATACCGAGCATACATGAGCTATATTTCTTTAGTTATGAGATGGCACACCTGGCACTAGCTCATACATGAACTGAATTACATTATATAAACTTTATCTAGGATGACCCAATAAAATCAAGCAATGTAACTTATTAAGCAAGTCCAAAACTATATAAGTTGAAGCTTTTATTCCAAATATCAACCAGTAGCATTGGCAACTCAGGCTTGCCTGAGGAAGCTACTGTGACTGGCTTATATAATTCCACTGGAGTTCCTCTGATCTGCTTCCCCAGGATGCGACCCACTACAGTCTGCTAACACCCAGGTACCAACTCACTGCTAGGCGAACAGGTGAAAGGAAACATGCTAAAAACTTCCCCTCATGCTTGTTTAGGACCCAGGCACTTCAATTGTGAGAACGTGCTACGAAATGAGCCACGAGATTAAAGGGTAGCTGGGTTGAACCAGGTGAGACGGGATGCAAGGTAACAGCGTCTTAATAGGTAGAACCTATCAAGATCCTGTTACCTAGCAGTAAGTAGGTACCAATAATTATCATAACCAAGTGTTAAACCCTAAGGGTCATACAGCACTGTAAGTAGGTATCAAGAAGTTATTTCAGTGTAGTGCCCTGGTGGCCTGGTGGCTAAAGCTCCCGCTTCACACACGGAGGGCCCGGGTTCGATTCCCGGCGGGTGGAAACATTCGACACGTTTCCTTACACCTGTTGTCCTGTTCACCTAGCAGCAAATAGGTACCTGGGTGTTAGTCGACTGGTGTGGGTCGCATCCTGGGGGAAAAGATTAAGGACCCCAATGGAAATAAGTTAGACAGTCCTCGATGACGCACTGACTTTCTTGGGTTATCCTGGGTGGCTAACCCTCCGGGGTTAAAAATCCGAACGAAATCTTATCTTATCTTGGTGGATTAAAAGCAAGACTTTAACAGAAATAAGCCACACAGCTTAAAGTTATTAGGTTATCCTGGGTTATTAGACTTCATGGATTACTATTTCAAATGTAGTTTTTTATTTATCCGATAATGTTAATAAGTTTATTCAGGTATAGGTACACATAACTACAGTTACACAAGTTATTATACATAGCAGCACATGTGTAGGTTACCTAAGATAACCCAAGAAAAGTAAACTACGAACCTTGATATAAATTACTGTTATACGTTATTAGTTCTTGCTTATATTAGGCCACTGATACGATGTATATATACTTTTGTTGTATAAGTCACGAGTAATAAGCAGAGTCACAGTTACTAATTTAGTTGTTGTTGTTGGGTTGAAGGGTTGTGATGTACCGTGTTGCCATGGTAACTCTTCCTTGTTGTGGTTTATAGGACCACTGACACTTTACACCGTATCGAGCCCTGCACTCTGATGTCGGGGAAAGAACCCTTTTTGTTGACTGGTGGTGACCAGGTGACATAATAATTGTGGAAAATACTGTATATATTTTCCAGAAATACAGTAGTTATATGTAAATAGATGGCCATACTGTATTTAATAATATTTATGTCATAGAAAACGGAAAGCCTGCATCTGGGCAGAAGGACGGTCGCCATTTTGGTTTTTTGAATTGGATACAACGTTTGTGTAATGGGAAGGAATTTTCGTGCTCTAGAGGTTAAAATTGGGCTGACATCTCTCAAATAGGAGGCGAAATTGTTGGATGTGCATTCCTGCATAACTTGAGATATCAGGCGACAGGACAGGACAACTCCAGGAACCTCAGATAAGCTGTCTAATTTATGTTTAATTTCTGGCCAGTAAAATTTTCATAAATGTAGGCAAAAGGGGGGGTCCTGTACATGACACATTAATCTCCAGTTAAATTGGTGAGTGATTTTTAAGATATTCTCCTTCTGTTATGTATATGTGTATATATAATCATTTATTATTTTTAATATACAGTCCACAAATTTATATATTTACCAGCATTCCTGGTGATGTATATTTCATTTATAATTAATAGGTCCAGAGCAACTTGTGGATATGACAGTGGTAGGTATCGAAGGGGGACATTTTTTGCGACCTAGGTGTCCCAAATTCCTACTTGTCTAACTGATAAATAATAGTTATCATTGTTCATTTACTGTTATGTACATAATTATACATTCAGATAAATGCAATTTTCCAAAATAATAATAATAATAATAATAATATATTTATTTACTGTAAGTACATGACCAAGGTATACAGTCCTAGCTGACATCAATGACATACTACTATATAGAAAGCCGCTTGTTATGCGGCTTGTTATGCGGTCAGTTTTGTCCCAGGATGCGACCCACACCAGTCCACTAACACCCAGGTACCCATTTTATACTGATGGGTGAACAGGGACAGCAGGTGTCTTATGGAAACAAGTCCCTAATGTTTTCCAGCCTTACCGGAGGAGATTCGAACTCTGGACCTCAGTGTGTGAGCTGAGTGCACTAGCGATCTAGCTACGGGACACCCTAAATGACTTATGTATAGTCAATAGACTTTAAACCTCGTCTTCCAACCATCTGTAATTAATTATACTCAATACCTGATAGTTATAGTATATTATTTGTATATAGTTATCCAAAAATAGGATTTTTGTTTAAATCCGTCGAATTCGTTGCCACGATTTTTATCTTGCACAATTCTACAATTATCTATCTTACACAATTCCCCAATTCTCATCTTATACAATTCCACAATTCACATCTTACGTAATTCCACAAATCTCATCTTGCACAATACCATCGCCCGGGATTCAGGTTAAAGATTAATTATACATGCCCTTCACGCCTGTCAAGTGAATTGGGAGCCAGCATTTTACCCTGGGTACAACCCAGGTTCTTGTTTCAGTACGGCTATCCGCGGGGGGTATACGTAGGGGTATCCGTGGGGGTATCAGGGGGTATCCGTGGGGGTATCCATGGGAATATCAGTGGGGGGTATCGTGGGGGTATACGTGGGTTAATCCGTGGGGATATCACTGGGGGATATACGTAGGGGTATACGTGGGGGTATACGTAGGGGTATACGTGGGGGTATACGTAGGGGTATACGTGGGGGTATACGTGGGGGTTATATGTGTGGGGTATACCGGTAGGATGAGCCTCATCAAGCCTAAACGATCCTCTGTTTATACATATTAATTATTATTATTATTATTATTATTACTATTATTATTATTATTATTATTATTATTATTATTATTATTATTATTATTATTATTATTATTATTATGGAACCAGTACCAATGTAAATATTAATATTAACAACAATTAGAGTAAAATTAATAATGATTTTGGAAATTTTTTATATAATTTCCTAAATGTAGAACATTTGAATGAATAATATAATTGTGTAATACAATATGATGCTGATTTGACCCTTTCGAGAAATTTCGAGTGAGGGGGAGTGTAGAACAGCTGCTGAGTGATGCCGGGAAGGGAATGCCATATTGAATTTAATGTTTGAGCACTGGACTGAGTTGTGCAATGTGGTTGGGAGTTCTCGAAGGTCAATTTTTTTTTTTGGCCTGAATTTGTAATTAGAAACCCATGTTAATGTCCCCTACTGAAGAGTTGGGACAGGAAATTTGCGAGACCTCAAGAATTACTTGTGGATAGCGGAAAATAAGGGATGAGAACATCACTCACAGGGAATTGCACCATTAGTCCTTGCATTTAGAGCTCTAACTGGCCAGTGTAAGGTCTGGGTGTTCGGCAGGTATTGTGGTGTAATCCATCTACAGTAATTAAATGGTAAATGTTAATACCAATTATATTTGTGTATCCAGCAAGTCTAATTATATACAGTCCACAACTTTAATATTATAATTAATAATTTAATGTCAGGTCTAGCTTTTTGTGAGAGTGGTAGGGAGTGGGCAGCGAGGAAGTTACAGTTCAGCGGCCTGCTGTGACTTAAGTACCACTTACTTCACCCAAATTACTTTAAGGTAATAATTCAGGTAATGTTCTGTAAGCCTCCTGCAGGCGATTTGCTCACATAATAATAATAACAATAATAATTCACAATAATGATAATAATAATATGTAATAATAATAATAATAATAATAATAATAATAATAATAATAATAATAATAATAATAATAATAATAACTAATAGGGATACAAATTTGTTCGTGAGACGGAGAGATTTTTTACAGGACTGTCAAATGTCGTCTATGGTATATAGCTTTTTTTTCAATGTGGCTTAAATTATGAATCGGAAAGTTGCAGAAAAAAAAACGTTGAACGGCCAAAGAAAATATTAAATTCCATAACAGGACGATGGAATAAAGGCAAAGGCTGGGAAAAACAATAAATAGAGATTTGAGAAAATGCTGAAAATACTGGAAGTCAGAAATGCAGGTTGAAGGAAAGCAAAATAAATGAATCGGCTGGAAATTCAACCTGAAATGAAAATGCGAGTAATAGTATCAGATGCTTGACATTTACCAAAAAAAAAAAAAAAAAAAAAAAAAAAAAAAAAAAAAAAAAAAAAAAAAAAAAGAACACCGAAAATTTTTATTGCTGCCTCCGAATGCCAGAAATGAGATCAAGAGCACTTTCCCTTCTGCTAATACAGTTCCTTATGTTAAAAGAAGGACGGCGAGGCCAGTGGTCTGAAACACAACCCTGCAGCACATCAGCGTGATGTCAAGATGCTTACGACATTGCCTTGAGAATGTCAACTACTGGCTGAGATGCCAGAATGAGGTTAATGAGAGGCACAAACGGTGTGACCTTACATGCCAGGTTGACTGTAGGTCAGATTGGCCCTACGAGCCGCCACTCCTAGCAGCACTGACACAGGCATTTTATCCGCCAGGGTAAGATAAGATAATATTTGTTTGGATTTTTTAACCCGGGGGAGAGTTAGCTATCTAGGATAATCCAAGAAAGTCAGTGTGTCATTGAGGACCGTCTGTCTTATTACCATTGTGGTCCTTTGATCTTGTCCGCCAGGATGCCACCCACACCAGCCGACTAGCACCCAGGTACCTACTTACTGCTAGGTGAACAGGTATACGGAAACATGTTCAACATTTCCATCCATGCCGGAGACTGAAGAATTGTGTGTGAAGTGAATGCGTTGCCTGTCAAGCCAAGGTACTCTGTAAGTTTCTCCAGGCGAGGTAATAAAATGTAATAAGTTGTATAACACAGTATTCTATTAATCTAACGCGATAAAACAGTCTTGTAGTCTGAAGATGGCTTCAAGGTTGCCCGAAATGCTTTGTGAAACCAGAGGCTGTCCATAAAATCTGTTTTTACCGTCATTCATTTATTTTTGCATAAATCATGTACTATATTTACTGGAAGCAAATATTTTCCTATTCCTTTTCATATGATAAATCCGCTCAGTTGAACTTTTGGTCATCGTACCGAGACCTTCCACTGGCTTACCATTCCACACCCATAAAAAACTAAGATTTGTTTCAGTTGGGTGGGAGGACCAAGAGTGGGATCTCCAGTAAGACATAACCCCAGCAACCTTCACCTCGTCAACAACCGCAAGAGGTCCAGTAGCTGTAGCTCTGAACCCTAAGTAGGCATAGCAGCTCCGGTTTGTGTGTTTAAGAGATTTGGGAGCTATTGCTCAACCCTTCAAAGCGGTCCAGGAATTGGAGATCAATAACTACAAGAGACCAGGAAGATTTTCATGAACAAATTCAAGAAACCTATGACTTGTTGCTTAACAAACTCTGAAGGCTCAAGAACCGTACATCAACACCTGCAAGAGGCATTGAAGCTGCAAGATCAGTACTCTGAAGGCCAGGAGCTAGAACCCAACCCAGGGAAAAACTAAAAATCTAAAAAGAAAATAGAACTTTTTGAAACCTAGCGGTCGATGTCCGTAGAGAACTATTATTAAGCAAACATCAGCGAGCAACGGAGACTGATAGTCAGCACGGAGGTAAGTTACTTAAGACTGGTAGTCAGCACGGAGGTAAGTTACTTGAGACTGGTAGTCAGCACGGAGGTAAGTTACTTGAGACTGGTAGTCAGCACGGAGGTAAGTTACTTAAGACTGGTAGTCAGCACGGAGGTAAGTTACTTAAGACTGGTAGTCAGCACGGAGGTAAGTTACTTAAGACTGGTAGTCAGCACGGAGGTAAGTTACTTAAGACTGGTAGTCAGCACGGAGGTAAGTTACTTAAGACTGGTAGTCAGCACGGAGGTAAGTTACTTTATTCAGATATACACAAATACAGTTACAAAGATGATCATACATGGCAGTATATGTGTAGAGAACCTGGGATAACCCAAAAAAAGTCAGACAGTGATTTATTTCCACTGGGAGAGATGCAACAGCACCCTATTATACCCCCTCATGGGAGGTTCCTTGACGCTGGTGAGGGGCTCTTGATGCAGGGAATTGGATTTGTGCTCCATTTCCCTGAATTGAGCCAGAATACCTTTCATCCCCTCTCCTCCCCCCCCCACAGGCTGCAAGAAGGCATTGGACTGCAAGAAGGCATTTGACACAGTTCCACACAAGAGATTAGTGCAAAAGCTGGAGGGCCAAGCAGGGATAACAGGGAAGGCACTACAATGGATCAGGGAATACTTGTCAGGAAGACAGCAGCGAGTCATGGTACGTGGCGAGGTGTCAGAGTGGGCGCTTGTGACCAGCGGGGTCCCACAGGGGTCAGTCCTAGGACCAGTGCTGTTTCTGGTATTTGTGAACGACTTGACGGAAGGAATAGACTCCGAGGTGTCCCTGTTTGCAGATGACGCGAAGTTGATGAGAAAAATTCATTCGATCGAAGACCAGGCAGAACTACAAAGGGATCTGGACAGGCTGCAGACCTGGTCCAGCAATTGGCTTCTGAAGTTCAACCCCACCAAGTGCAAAGTCATGAAGATTGGGGAAGGGCAAAGAAGACCGCAGACGGAGTAGTCTAGGGGGCCAGAGACTACAAACCTCGCTCAAGGAAAAAGATCTTGGGGTGAGTATAACACCAGGCACATCTCCTGAAGCGCACATCAACCATATAACTGCTGCAGCATATGGGCGCCTAGCAAACCTCAGAACAGCATTCCGACATCTTAATAAGGACGCGTTAAGGACCCTGTACACCGTGTACGTTAGGCCCATATTGGAGTATGCGGCACCAGTTTGGAACCCACACCTAGCCAAGCACGTAAAGTAACTAGAGAAAATGCAAAGGTTTGCAACAAGACTAGTCCCAGAGCTAAGAGGTATGTCCTACGAGGAGAGGTTAAGGGAAATCAACCTGACGACACTGGAGGACAGGAGAGATAGGGGGACATGATAACGACATACAAAATACTGAGAGGAATTGACAAGGTGGACAAAGACAGGATGTTCCAGAGATTGGACACAGTAACAAGGGGACACAGTTGGAAGCTGAAGACACAGATGAATCACAGGGATGTTAGGAAGCATTTCTTCAGCCACAGAGTAGCCAGGAAGTGGAATAGTTTGGGAAGCGATATAGTGGAGGCAGAATCCATACATAGCTTTAAGCAGAGGTATGATAAAGCTCACGGTTCAGGGAGAGTGACCTAGTAGCGACCAGTGAAGAGGCGGGGCCAGGAGCCTGGACTTGACCCCTGCAACCTCAACTAGGTGAGTAGGTGAGTACTGGCGCTGTATAATTCCTACGGGTTTAGCGCTCCTCCATGACAATCCCTGTTAAATCACGGAAACCGGTAGATTGCTCTTAATAAAACTCACGCCAGTTAGTCTGCTAGCACGTACAGGCCAGGAGCTGTGGCTCGACCCCTGCAACCACAACTAGGTAAGTACACTTGGCACTACACAACACCACACATTTCCTCCACATTCACAGAACTTCCTGTCTTTTATTACTTTCATTTTGTTTTGAACATAACGTTTATTTTTTCTAACCTGAATAAAATATATGGTTCTGCTCATGTCCACTATTTCTTTTCAGTTTATTTCTTCCTCTCCTCTCACTTTTATATATTAATTTCTGGCCTTTCGGAACTTTTTTTTTTTCATTTTTTTTTAGTAGTTCGTCTGAGTATCGAACCCCGGACCCCAGTAGTGAGAGTCGCGCCTCTCACCACTGGGCTACACCGTCGGAATCTTTTAAGTTTGTTGATAATACCATTTTCTATATTGGTTCTCAGTCTTTTCTTTATCATGGCTCTCCACCGCCCCAATACAAAATTTATTATTATTTATCCCTCTCATTCCTCTTTAGGGGTAAATATTTTATTTCCTATTCGTATATAATACAAAACTCTTAAGAAAATATGTCTGTTTCTTGTAACATTACGACCCGTTTAGCTTCTCTAACTTACCATTAACTCTTGAAGCTAACAGTAAATATATCCTTTTTCTTCTGGAACACATTATCGACGTTTCGGCGAGACGATCACCATCGTCAGGATCTGTGGAAGACTCATAATTCTCGTACAAGAAAAGGCAAGGTAAATGTTTGTGAACAGTTATAATTACTAAAATAAGACAAAACATATGAGACTAAAAACTAGACAAGAGACCGGTAAGCCAGCGGAAGGCCTTGGTCAGATGACCAAATACTCCAACGGCGGGTGATCATCTGACTAAGACCCGCGTCAGGAAACACTTGTCCTGTTTTCTTGACGAATCTTACCTAACCTGACCTAAGAACATTATGTTGTCCCCTGTATAGATTATCCCTCTGTATGTAAATACGACACACAGTGCGGGTTATGGGACTGTTATTGTGGTGACGTTTGGTCCCCGGGGTCTGTATGACCCTAGTAGGTTTAGCGCTTCCTTTTGATTATAATGATAACTGGTCTACCGGGAACTTTTATCAGTTCACAACTGTAGGGCTTTCTTCATTTTACGTTGTATTCACTGTACACAGCACAGTAGCTACACGGCCTTGCTTGCTGCCACTCTTCACCTAGCAGAAATAGGCACATGGGTGTTACCCGACTACTGTGGGGGATGAGAGAATACTTAAGGTAGGGTTGGACTCAGAAATCCACCGAGGTGTGGTATCAGCTCCTAGACTGATACCACACCAACTGAGGGGTGCAAACAAGGAAATAAATGCATGTATGCAAAATACCAGACTTGCGACCTCAAGAGACGTGCCACCAGCATATATGGTGAGGTGAAGGTGGCAAATGATGTGGCAGTCACTGCAGACGTGAGTGCGCGAGGACATCATGCGTTTACGACCTAGTATGTGTTGCAGAAAGGTTTCAAACCTTACCTTTACTCGACTTTTATCCGTATTTCATTAACGAAGGGTGAAGAGTGGTGGTCGCTCGCCTTGTTCATCTTCCTCATAATTCTTCAAGGTTATAGAAATTCACGAATAATGTTAGCAGTCATAAAAATTATTTTTCTTCAACAAAATGCAACTCGTGTATTAACATGTACAAAAATATTGCGAAATTCTCGTATAAATGGTAATTTAGCATCGTACATCAATTATACTAAGTAATTTACACATATGCTGCTATGTATGATAATTTATGTAACTGTATTTATGTGTATTTTTATTTGAATAAACTTATTAAGTGTTAAGTAGGATGGTCAGTGTTAAGTAGGATGGTAAGTGAAAAGTAGGATGGTAAGTGAAAAGGAATATGTCATTAAATCTGCCATGCATAAATGACTCACAATCATTTGTTTGGAATGCTCACTGACGTCCTTCAAGGGTACAGACAGATCTCGGAGTCTACCCACACTTACAATTTTCACCTCTACCTTCTCCACAAAAGTTGTGGTACAAGCAGTTAAGTCAGGCAGCAGCACCACCATTCATCCCACCCTCCCCAAATATCAGGGTCGACCGCAGAACCATTTAGCATTTGATATCTGAAGACGCCCATAAAAAAGTGACCTACATTCAACACCTGTCAGACAATCCCGACAGAATACAGTCTCCTAGCCAGGTGTATATCACTTGTGCTCCCGAAAATGGGGTTTGGGTTGGCATGGTTGGCTTGTTGACTGTAAAGTATTTCGACTACAGAGATACATACACCTCTTGGTATACCTACGTTGTGTGGCTATACCTATACCTGGAGAGAGTTCCGGGGGTCAACGCCCCCGCGGCCCGGTCTGTGACCAGGCCTCCTTAGGTCAGTGTCCCAGGATGCGACCCACACCAGTCGACTAACACCCAGGTACCCATTTTACTGATGGGAAACATAGACAACAGGTGGAAAGAAACACGTCCAATGTTTCTACTCTGGCTGGGAATCGAACCCAGGCCCTCACCGTGTGAAGCGAGAGCGTTAACCACCAGGCCACCAGAGCCAGGCTAGGGGGACCAGATACCTACTTTACACGGGAACCGAATTTACAAAGGGAAACTCATTAATTTAGCTACGTAATCATTTCACATTGTTCTGAGGGATCTCTAAGTCAGGAAAGTAACACTTTGGTAAATTCGTCTGGTAAAGCTGAGTCATATTCGATAGTTTGATGATCATAAATTTTATTGCTCGGATGTACTAATAAAACTAACTCTTTCCAACTGATTCAGAAATATTACATTAATGGCATTCAGTGTAACAGCTGGGTATCTTCAGTGGTGACGCCGGTGTAACAGCTGGGTATCTTCAGTGGTGACGCCGGTGTGACAGCTGGGTATCTTCAGTGGTGACGCCGGTGTAACAGCTGGGTATCTTCAGTGGTGACGCCGGTGTGACAGCTGGGTATCTTCAGTGGTGACGCCGGTGTAACAGCTGGGTATCTTCAGTGGTGACGCCGGTGTAACAGCTGGGTATCTTCAGTAGTGACGCCGGTGTAACAGCTGGGTATCTTCAGTGGTGACGCCGGTGTAACAGCTGGGTATCTTCAGTGGTGACGCCGGTGTAACAGCTGGGTATCTTCAGTGGTGACGCCGGTGTGACAGCTGGGTATCTTCAGTGGTGACGCCGGTGTAACAGCTGGGTATCTTCAGTGGTGACGCCGGTGTAACAGCTGGGTATCTTCAGTAGTGACGCCGGTGTAACAGCTGGGTATCTTCAGTGGTGACGCCGGTGTAACAGCTGGGTATCTTCAGTGGTGACGCCGGTGTAACAGCTGGGTATCTTCAGTGGTGACGCCGGTGTGACAGCTGGGTATCTTCAGTGGTGACGCCGGTGTAACAGCTGGGTATCTTCAGTGGTGACGCCGGTGTAACAGCTGGGTATCTTCAGTGGTGACGCCGGTGTGACAGCTGGGTATCTTCAGTGGTGACGCCGGTGTGACAGCTGGGTATCTTCAGTGGTGACGCCGGTGTAACAGCTGGGTATCTTCAGTGGTGACGCCGGTGTAACAGCTGGGTATCTTCAGTGGTGACGCCGGTGTGACAGCTGGGTATCTTCAGTGGTGACGCCGGTGTGACAGCTGGGTATCTTCAGTGGTGACGCCGGTGTAACAGCTGGGTATCTTCAGTGGTGACGCCGGTGTAACAGCTGGGTATCTTCAGTGGTGACGCCGGTGTAACAGCTGGGTATCTTCAGTGGTGACGCCGGTGTAACAGCTGGGTATCTTCAGTGGTGACGCCGGTGTGACAGCTGGGTATCTTCAGTGGTGACGCCGGTGTGACAGCTGGGTATCTTCAGTGGTGACGCCGGTGTAACAGCTGGGTATCTTCAGTGGTGACGCCGGTGTAACAGCTGGGTATCTTCAGTGGTGACGCCGGTGTAACAGCTGGGTATCTTCAGTGGTGACGCCGGTGTAACAGCTGGGTATCTTCAGTGGTGACGCCGGTGTGACAGCTGGGTATCTTCAGTGGTGACGCCGGTGTGACAGCTGGGTATCTTCAGTGGTGACGCCGGTGTAACAGCTGGGTATCTTCAGTGGTGACGCCGGTGTAACAGCTGGGTATCTTCAGTGGTGACGCCGGTGTAACAGCTGGGTATCTTCAGTGGTGACGCCGGTGTAACAGCTGGGTATCTTCAGTGGTGACGCCGGTGTAACAGCTGGGTATCTTCAGTGGTGACGCCGGTGTAACAGCTGGGTATCTTCAGTGGTGACGCCGGTGTAACAGCTGGGTATCTTCAGTGGTGACGCCGGTGTAACAGCTGGGTATCTTCAGTGGTGACGCCGGTGTAACAGCTGGGTATCTTCAGTGGTGACGCCGGTGTAACAGCTGGGTATCTTCAGTGGTGACGCCGGTGTAACAGCTGGGTATCTTCAGTGGTGACGCCGGTGTAACAGCTGGGTATCTTCAGTGGTGACGCCGGTGTAACAGCTGGGTATCTTCAGTGGTGACGCCGGTGTAACAGCTGGGTATCTTCAGTGGTGACGCCGGTGTAACAGCTGGGTATCTTCAGTGGTGACGCCGGTGTAACAGCTGGGTATCTTCAGTGGTGACGCCGGTGTAACAGCTGGGTATCTTCAGTGGTGACGCCGGTGTAACAGCTGGGTATCTTCTGTGGTGACGCCGGTGTAACAGCTGGGTATCTTCAGTGGTGACGCCGGTGTAACAGCTGGGTATCTTCAGTGGTGACGCCGGTGTAGCAGCTGGGTATCTTCAGTGGTGACGCCGGTGTAACAGCTGGGTATCTTCAGTAGTGACGCCGGTGTAACAGCTGGGTATCTTCAGTGGTGACGCCGGTGTAACAGCTGGGTATCTTCAGTGGTGACGCCGGTGTAACAGCTGGGTATCTTCAGTAGTGACGCCGGTGTAACAGCTGGGTATCTTCAGTGGTGACGCCGGTGTAACAGCTGGGTATCTTCAGTGGTGACGCCGGTGTAACAGCTGGGTATCTTCAGTGGTGACGCCGGTGTAACAGCTGGGTATCTTCAGTGGTGACGCCGGTGTAACAGCTGGGTATCTTCAGTGGTGACGCCGGTGTAACAGCTGGGTATCTTCAGTGGTGACGCCGGTGTAACAGCTGGGTATCTTCTGTGGTGACGCCGGTGTAACAGCTGGGTATCTTCAGTGGTGACGCCGGTGTAACAGCTGGGTATCTTCAGTGGTGACGCCGGTATAACAGCTGGGTATCTTCAGTGGTGACGCCGGTGTAACAGCTGGGTATCTTCAGTGGTGACGCCGGTGTAACAGCTGGGTATCTTCAGTGGTGACGCCGGTGTAACAGCTGGGTATCTTCTGTGGTGACGCCGGTGTAACAGCTGGTATCTTCAGTGGTGACGCCGGTGTAACAGCTGGGTATCTTCAGTGGTGACGCCGGTGTAGCAGCTGGGTATCTTCAGTGGTGACGCCGGTGTAACAGCTGGGTATCTTCAGTAGTGACGCCGGTGTAACAGCTGGGTATCTTCAGTGGTGACGCGGGTGTAACAGCTGGGTATCTTCAGTGGTGACGCCGGTGTAACAGCTGGGTATCTTCAGTAGTGACGCCGGTGTAACAGCTGGGTATCTTCAGTGGTGACGCCGGTGTAACAGCTGGGTATCTTCAGTGGTGACGCCGGTGTAACAGCTGGGTATCTTCAGTGGTGACGCCGGTGTAACAGCTGGGTATCTTCAGTGGTGACGCCGGTGTAACAGCTGGGTATCTTCAGTGGTGACGCCGGTGTAACAGCTGGGTATCTTCAGTGGTGACGCCGGTGTAACAGCTGGGTATCTTCAGTGGTGACGCCGGTGTAACAGCTGGGTATCTTCAGTGGTGACGCCGGCGCAGCAGGTGTTGTTGTCACACTAATATTGAGGCGACTTAAGTACTGGAAACAATGCAAGAAGTGAAGAAGTAATTCCGAGGTGTTCAGTTATGCGGACCTTGATAGGTGTTCAGCCCCGCCGACCTTGATAGGTGTTCAGCTCCGCCGACCTTGATAGGTGTTCAGCCCCGCCGACCTTGATAGGTGTTCAGCTCCGCCGACCTTGATAGGTGTTCAGCCCCGCCGACCTTGATAGATGTCCAGCTCCGCCGACCTTGATAGGTGTTCAGCCCCGCCGACCTTGATAGATGTCCAGCTCCGCCGACCTTGATACGTATTCAGCACCGCCGACTTTGATAGATGTCCAGCTCCTCCGACCTTGATAGGTGTTCAGCCCCGCCGACCTTGATAGATGTCCAGCTCCGCCGACCTTGATAGGTGTTCAGCCCCGCCGACCTTGATAGATGTCCAGCTCCGCCGACCTTGATAGGTGTTCAGCCCCGCCGACCTTGATAGGTGCTCAATTCCCTCAGCCCTGACTGAAGGTGTTCAGCCCCCCCTCCCTCCCAGGCCTAAACCTATTATAGTTTTTAAAAATATATAAGATTTTAAAGAAACTATCAAACTTTGAAAAAAAAAATTATGAAAGGGTTAAGGAAAAGCGGTTAGTCGGACCTGAATCCTGGAGGTGGGAAGTACAGGGCCTGATCAACCAAGCTGTTACTGCTGGCCGCACGTAAACTGCCGTACGAACCACAGCCTGGCTGGTCAGATACTGACTTTAGGTGTCTGTCCAGCGCCTTCTTGAAGACAGCCAGGAGTCTATTGGTAATACCTTTTATGTATGCTGGAAGGCAGTTGAACAGTCTTGGGCCCCGGATATGTTGCAGTTTTTGAAATGTAGTGTAGGCACGTCTCTGGCAAGACAGTGATGGAGTGAATGATGATAAAAGTATTTCGTCTTTTTTTCGGGTAACGCTGCCTCGGTGGGAAATGGCTGATGTGGAAAATTGCATTTATCTGAATGTAACTAATTATGTACATAACAGTAAATGATAACAAAGATAATTATTATTTATCAATGTTAATAGACACGTAGGAATTTGGGACACCTAGGTCGCAAAAAATGTCCCCCTTCGATACCTACCACTGTCATAACCACAACTTGCTCTGGACCTATTAATTAAATGAAATATACATACACCAGGAATACTGGTAAATATATAAATTTGTGGACTGTATATTAAAAAATGATTATATATAAATTCACATATACATAACAGAAGGAAAATATATCTTAATATCACTCACCAATTTGACTGGATATTAAGTTGTATCATACTCAGAAAAACCTCACTAAATTTATGAAAACACTGGCCAGAATTATACACAAATCTAGAGAGCTTATCTGAGGTTCCTGGAGCTGTCTTGTCCAGTCGTCTGATATCTCAAGTTATGCAGGAATGCACATCCAACAATTTCGCCTCCTATTTGAGAAGTGTCAGCACAATTTCAACCTCTAGAGCACGAAAATTCCTTCCCAACACACCAACGTTGTACACAATTCAAAACCAAGATGGCGAGTCTCGTCTGCGCAGACGCAGGCTTTCCGTTTTCTATGACATAGATATTATTAAATACAGTATGGCCATCTATTTACATATAAATACTGAATTTCTGGAAAATATATATAGTACTTTCCACAGCTGATGTGTTGATAAAAAAAAAAAATCAATAGATCATATACGCCATTACTAATAATATTACTATTATTGTCTTCATTATATTCACAATGAAGCGCTAAACCTGGGGGGGATCATAGAGCGCCTAGCCAGCGCTCAGTTTTGATCCAAAGGAGAGGGTAGAGCCAATTCCTTTGACGAACAGCCCTTCACCAGTATCATAGCCTGGTTTTCACAAATATCTAACTCCTGATGCATTTCGCTGTTGTTTATTTTGCTTCAAATAACAAGGTACCGAATTTCGGTAGGTTTAAATAATGGAATTTCATTTTTTTTTTTATTTTTTTTTTCATACGCTGTATAGTCCTTGTGGCTTAGCGCTTCTTTTTGATTATAATAATAATAATTTATTATCATAATTGTATATATATTTTCTGGTGTTTTTCTAAATTTGAAAAAAAAGCAGTATGGAGAAGCCTAAAGAAATGTGTTGGATATTAACGTGTTGGGGAGGATGAGGATGTTGGGGACACAGTGATGGGGAAGATGGAAAGGTTGTCTGAGGATAGGATGTATGGGGAGGACTGGGGAGACTGCGGATGGTGGGGAGGCTATGTACACAATAGTGGGAGGAAGGAATGGTGGAATGCTGAAAAATATTAGGGCAACTTGAGAGGGAGATTTAGCGAAAGGGGTCCAACAGGAACTGGGCTGGATAATATTACACTCGGACAATGGCCCACGGTAACCACCGCTAACGGTGTCATAAGTCCCGTTGTAAGACTGTGCGAGGCGTCGTTACAGCCTCGCACCGAGCACTAAGCAGGTTTCAAGACTCACATTATTCATAATTATTCGTCAGCTTGTCAGGAGGGTAAGTAGCGAGTCAGCAGCGCCAGTGAAAGCCCCATAAAGCCCATAGTATGACATTAGATATGAAATATTACTAAATATTTCGGCCCCTGTAGATAAATGGTTCAGAGAACCGACAAGTTGATGAATTAGACATTTATGCAGTACTTGGATACCTTTATTGTGGAAACATTTCACCAACCATTGGCTTCCTCAGTCCACTAGAGAGAGTTGAAGATCAAGCGGGACTGATTACTTCAAACTCCTTCTCATCTTCAACCATTCTTCTCTGTATTCGACTAAGGAAGCCACTGGTTGGCGAAACGTCTCCACAAAAAAAATACCCAAGTGTTGCACAAGTGATTAATTTACCATTTCAGTCTCAACCCTTGGATGATTCTCAGTATAAATCAACAAAAAATAAGACTAAAAAAAATTGTCGTCTGTTTATTATTCAGGGAAAAACAAAACCTGATCTGAGTGTTGTCATCAGCTGGTCCGGTCAGTAGCGCCGGAGCTGTGGCCGGGCGTGATACACTCTACTTCATTATTCATTAATTTATATATTTATGGATTTATTTAGCAAAATTCGACACACCAGCAGTGTGCTGCTACCCTATTTTATGTGACAGTTACACAGCGTTAACATAACCTATGTTTCTATGTCACCATCGTGCAGGATGGAGTTCGTACAGTGTTGTACTGTGTGTCAGCCTGGACAAGAGACTTCAGAAGGACAATGAGAGCATATCAAATATTCTACTGAGGGTTCATTGGCTACAGGATAAATAATTCGTGTTAAGCGCAAAACTTTAATTGTCCTTAAAGATTTGTTAAGTTATACCATGAAATAAAGATCCTAGACTTCACCTATCGAAACACAAAGCAAATGCGATAGTAATTATAGACAAGGTAGATTATAATGGAAAAATGAGCATGTTATTAGAAGACGAGGTTGATATACCAAGCAGTTGGTCTTATATAAGACCATCAGCTACCTCGCCTTCACACCTGACACACAACTCAAGTGTAGGTGAGTACTAATACGAAGCTCATCTGTCTGGCGCTCAGCATATGGAGGATCAAGTCTTCACTACGTGGAGAAGCTAGTGCAGCTCTTATTAGGACCTGGTACCACGACGGACCTGCCAAAATGTGTTCAACATTGGTCGATTCTATGCTACTGAGAGTACCAATGCTTATAAAAGCAAAAGGGTAGCCATATCTTTAATTAAATCAATTATCTGTCAAATCACTACCGTGTATTTTTTAAATAAACTTTAATTTTCCAAATAAAAGTTTTATATCATCACTGTCCCAATTAATATGGACACTGCTGTAGTTGACTGGTAGTAGTGGCGGCTCTCGTCTCAGAGGCTATGTCATATACTTAATATTTTGGCTACAATAGTCATGTAAATAACAGAAATTATATTATAGTGTGTAGAAACATTTAAATTATCCAACTTTTACGTCAAACTTACTCTTTAAACTGCATTTAATAATGAAATTTTGAGCAAAATCTTAATCTTTAAAAGCAATGCAGGTGAGGGAGGTACAAATGGGTAACCATAGATAGGTAAGATAAGATTTTGTTCGGATTTTTAACCCAGGGTAAATGTCAGCCAGGATAACCCAAGGAAGTCAGTGCGTCATCCAGCACTGTCTATCTTATTTCCATTGGAATCCTTCAGTCTTGTCCCTAAGGACAAGACTGCAGGATTCCAGTCGGCTAACGCTCAGGCACCTATTGGTAGGTGCAAGGAAACACGCCCAATGTTTCTATCCGTGCTGGAGATCGAACCACAGACACTATGTGTGTGAGGCGAGAGCGTTGTCTATCAGGCCACGGGACTACAAGAGTCGATCACTACCCAGGGATACATTTACATCTAGGTGAAGGGGAGCAGCAGCAGGAGCAGCAGGTGTAAGGAACCTCGCCCCTAGATCTCTCATCCCAGGAATCGAGGTGAATGCTGTTCGTCGACCCGCAGGACATGCAATTCCTCGATAAAACAAAGAGCGTCAAAGAAACAATTGATTAAATAGTGATCTTTGTTAAACTGTAATGTTTACAATAATGTTGGTATGAAGTGCATATACAGGTCAGAGTGGACCGTGAGAGTGGCCGTGTGTGGAGAAATTGTGGAAATCGATATTAACTTGATCTGTCTGGGATTGCTGATGCGAGAAACGATCCCGGTGTTGCTCAATTGCCCGGTCGACCGGTACCATATCTCGCCGACCGGTGACGACTGGTGTAAGAGCCAAAAATATACCCCTCTTCCCAGACTATACCCGGGGTTACAGTGGCTAGACTGTTTTATACCCCGGGGTATAAACTGGACTAGCCCAGACTATACCCGGGGTAAAAACAAGCCAGGGTATATCATACCCCCCTAAGCCAGGTTATACCCCCTACACACCCAATAACCAGTCCTGTGAGAGTCCTGTTTTGAACTCAGTGGTCTGGCTAAACTATTTTAATTTAAATTAAAAAACACACTAAGATATTACATTTTTATTGTAATTTTCACGCTGATGACACAACCTTATAAACTAAAATTACACAATTTTAATCGCTTAAATTAATTCGCAAACTAATCAAGTGCAGACTACTGGATAACCTAAACTCAATTATTGCTGCTTCAAATTCTCCTACGCCCTTTTTAATCCCCTTTAAATACATATCTTAAGGCCTATAAGATGCTGGATCATTCCTGTCGCCAATTTTGTGTTATTATTTTTGGATCTGAATTGTCTTTTTGAAAAAAACACGAAGAGTTATAATATGGACAAGAGAGGTATTGTCTGGTCTAGCCCAAAATATGTAAATTATGATGGAAAAATCTCTGGACATTGAAATATATAGACTTATTTATGAAAAACACAAGGGATAGGGGTATAATCTGGACTAGAGAGGTATATTCTAGGCTAGCATCTTGTATACCCCAGGATATAAACTGAATTAGCCCAGAATATACCCTGGGGTATAAAACAGACTATAATTTGGCGGGGTAATGGGGGGGGGTTAACGAGGGGTGCTACACCGGTACCACGGTGTTCATGGTCGGTACCACATCTCGCTGACAAGGTTACTATGTCTCGCCGACCGGGTACCATTGCTCTTGTGAACCAGCGTAAGGTCGAACTCCCCACACTGCTCTGCCTTGAATGACTCATACGGGCTTAGCGTATCCCATAAAATGCATCACTAAATTAAAAAAAAACTCCTCTTCCATTTTTCCGTAATCGTGTTACCCGACTTTATATCACGGTAAATTTACTTCCGTGAAAATGCTCTTACGTCAGTAGTGGTCTCGCTCCCTGAACTTGCTGGGCTACACATGACTCTACGAAAAGTTTTATTACGAGGCCTAACCTAGCCTAGGCCAGTTTAACCTAGAATTACCAGACCTAACTGAGCCTGATTGAACCTAATATTAAACCTAGCCTGGCCTAGCTGGTGGAGGACACCACAGTGTCTACTGGCCAGTCAGATGAATAAAAATTTGCTTAAACTAACGATAGCTTTAATAATAATAATAATAATAATAATAATAATAATAATAATAATAATAATAATAATAATAATAATAATAATAATAATAATAATAATAATAATTATTATTATTATTATTATTATTATTATTATTATTATTGTTATATTATTATTATTATTATTATTATTATTATTATTATTATTATTATTATTATTATTATTATTTATATTATATTGATTTATTAAATAAATAAATTCGAAGATAAGGTTAGGACGAGTGTATTCTAACTCGGGTCTTAGTCATATCATCCGCAGCTGGAGTTTTTGGTCATCTGACCGAGGCCTTCCGCTGGCTTACCGGTCAACCCCTTTAAAAATGATGGTCACAGTTATAACCATTTTCCATATAACAAATTGGAATAATGATCTGTTGTCTAAACACAAGTCTGTTTGTTGTTTAATAGCAAATTTGTATAATAATTTGTTTTACTTGAACACAAATCTCTGAGTTGATTTATTGCATAAACACAGATTCATTTGTTGATTTATTGCTGACACACAATTCAGTACGTTAATTTATTGAACACAAATCAAAATGTTGATTTTTGAGACACATATGTTTAATTTTTGTGAACTTTTAGTGAACTACGATACTAATATTTTTTTTCTGTTCATGTTCCTGGCATTACAATTTTTTTTTTTCACACTCTCAGTGAACACAAAAGTGTTATAATGTTGTGACATTTGTGTTTTGAGAATTAACATTGACTGCCGTAAGTTTTATGTCAAATCTTGCTTCGAATTTTTCAGTGAGGCAGCAGTACCGGGAGTCTGTACCGGGAGTCTGTGCCGGGAGTCTGTACCGGGAGTCTGTGCCGGGAGTCTGTGCCGGGAGTCTGTGCCGGGAGTCTGTGCCGGGAGTCTGTGCCGGGAGTCTGTACCGGGAGTCTGTACCGGGAGTCTGTGCCGGGAGTCTGTGCCGGGAGTCTGTGCCGGGAGTCTGTACCGGGAGTCTGTGCCGGGAGTCTGTGCCGGGAGTCTGTGCTGGAGTCTGTGCCGGGAGTCTGTACCGGGAGTCTGTGGGAGTCCGGGAGTCTGTGCCGGGAGTCTGTGCCGGGAGTCTGTGCCGGGAGTCTGTACCGGGAGTCTGTGCCGGGAGTCTGTCCCGGGAGTCTGTGTCGGGAGTCTGTGTCGGGAGTCTGTGCCGGGAGTCTGTACCGGGAGTCTGTGCCGGGAGTCTGGGCCAGGAGTCTGTGCCGGGAGTCTGTGCCGGGAGTCTGTACCGGGAGACTGTACCGGGAGTCTGTACCGGGAGTCTGTGCCGGGAGTCTGTGCCGGGAGTCTGTGCCGGGAGTCTGTGCCGGGAGTCTGTGCCGGGAGTCTGTACCGGGAGTCTGTACCGGGAGTCTGTACCGGGAGTCTGTGCCGGGAGTCTGTGCCGGGAGTCTGTGCCGGGAGTCTGTACCGGGAGTCTGTGCCGGGAGTCTGTACCGGGAGTCTGTGCCGGGAGTCTGTACCGGGAGTCTGTACCGGGAGTCTGTGCCGGGAGTCTGTGCCGGGAGTCTGTGCTGGGAGTCTGTACCGGGAGTCTGTGCTGGGAGTCTGTGCCGGGAGTCTGTGCCGGGAGTCTGTGCCGGGAGTCTGTGCCGGGAGTCTGTGCTGGGAGTCTGTGCCGGGAGTCTGTGCCGGGAGTCTGTACCGGGAGTCTGTGCTGGGAGTCTGTGCCGGGAGTCTGTGCCGGGAGTCTGTACCGGGAGTCTTTGCCAGGAGTCTGTGCTGGGAGTCTGTGCCGGGAGTCTGTGCCGGGAGTCTGTGCCGGGAGTCTGCCGGGAGTCTGTGCCGGGAGTCTGGGCCAGGAGTCTGTGCCGGGAGTCTGTGCCGGGAGTCTGTGCCGGGAGTCTGTGCCGGGAGTCTGTGCCGGGAGTCTGTACCGGGAGTCTGTGCCGGGAGTCTGTGCCGGGAGTCTGTGCTGGGAGTCTATACCGGGAGTCTGTGCCGGGAGTCTGTGCCGGGAGTCTGTGCTGGGAGTCTGTGCCGGGAGTCTGTGCCGGGAGTCTGTGCCGGGAGTCTGTACCGGGAGCCTGTGCCGGGAGTCTGTGCCGGGAGTCTGTACCGGGAGTCTGTGCCGGGAGTCTGTGCCGGGAGTCTGTGCCGGGAGTCTGTGTCGGGAGTCTGTGCCGGGAGCCTGTGCCGGGAGTCTGTACCGGGAGTCAGTACCGGGAGTCTGTGCCGGGAGTCAGTAGCGGGAGTCTGTACCGGGAGTCTGTGCCAGGAGTCCGTGCCGGGAGTCTGTGCTGGAAGTCTGTGCCGGAAATCTGTGCCGGAAGTCTGTACCGGGAGTCTGTGTCGGGAGCCTGTGCCGGGAGTCAGTACCGGGAGCCTATGCCGGGAGCCAGTAGCGGGAGTCAGTAGCGGGAGTCAGTAGCGGGAGTCTGTACCAGGAGTCTGTGCCGGGAGTCTGTACCGGGAGTCTGTACCGGGAGTCTGTACCGGGAGTTTGTGCCATGAATCAGTACCGGGAGTCTGTGCCGGGAGTCTGTACCGGGAGTCTGTGCCGAGAGTCTGTGCCGGGAGTCAGTACCGGGAGCCTGTGCCGGGAGCCAGTAGCGGGAGTCAGTAGCGGGAGTCAGTAGCGGGAGTCTGTGCCGGGAGTCAGTAGCTGGAGTCAGTACCGGGAGCCTGTGCCGGGAGCCAGTAGCGGGAGTCAGTAGCAGGAGTCAGTAGCGGGAGTCAGTAGCGGGAGTCAGTACCGGGAGTCTGTGCCTGGAGTCAATAGCGGGAGTCAGTAGCGGAAGTCAGTAGCGGGAGTCAGTAGCGGGAGTCTGTGCCGGGAGCCAGTAGCGGGAGTCTGTAGCGGGAGTCAGTAGCGGGAGTCAGTAGCGGGAGTCTGTGCCGGGAGTCAATAGCGGGAGTCAGTACCGGGAGTCTGTGCCGGGAGTCAGTAGCGGGAGTCAGTAGCGGGAGTAAGTACCAGGAGTTAGTGCCGGGATTCAGTAACTGGAGTCAGTACCGGGAGTCAGTACCTGGAATCATTACCGGGAGTCAGTACCGGGAGTCAGGCGGTCCAGTCCACCTTGTGTCTGGTCCAGTCAACTGTCTGGCCAGGTGAATTGTCGTTTTTTGTCTGGTAGCGTAAACTGGCTCACATTGTGTCTGGTCGGGGGAGGGGAAGGGAGTGATCCAGTCTATGTCTGGTCGGGGGAGGGGAAGGGAGTGATCCAGTCTATGTCTGGTCGGGGGAGGGGAAGGGAGTGATCCAGTCTATGTCTGGTCGGGGGAGGGGAAGGGAGTGATCCAGTCTAAGTCTGGTCGGGGGAGGGGAAGGGAGTGATCCAGTCTATGTCTGGTCGGGGGAGGGGAAGGGAGTGATCCAGTCTATGTCTGGTCGGGGGAGGGGAAGGGAGTGATCCAGTCTATGTCTGGTCGGGGGAGGGGAAGGGAGTGATCCAGTCTAAGTCTGGTCGGGGGAGGGGAAGGGAGTGATCCAGTCTATGTCTGGTCGGGGGAGGGGAAGGGAGTGATCCAGTCTATGTCTGGTCGGGGGAGGGGAAGGGAGTGATCCAGTCTATGTCTGGTCGGGGGAGGGGAAGGGAGTGATCCAGTCTATGTCTGGTCGGGGGAGGGGAAGGGAGTGATCCAGTCTATGTCTGGTCGGGGGAGGGGAAGGGAGTGATCCAGTCTAAGTCTGGTCGGGGGAGGGAAAGGGAGTGATCCAGTCTATGTCTGGTCGGGGGAGGGGAAGGGAGTGATCCAGTCTATGTCTGGTCGGGGGAGGGGAAGGGAGTGATCCAGTCTATGTCTGGTCGGGGGAGGGGAAGGGAGTGATCCAGTCTAAGTCTGGTCGGGGGAGGGGAAGGGAGTGATCCAGTCTATGTCTGGTCGGGGGAGGGGAAGGGAGTGATCCAGTCTATGTCTGGTCGGGGGAGGGGAAGGGAGTGATCCAGTCTATGTCTGGTCGGGGGAGGGGAAGGGAGTGATCCAGTCTATGTCTGGTCGGGGGAGGGGAAGGGAGTGATCCAGTCTATGTCTGGTCGGGGGAGGGGAAGGGAGTGATCCAGTCTATGTCTGGTCGGGGGAGGGGAAGGGAGTGATCCAGTCTATGTCTGGTCGGGGGAGGGGAAGGGAGTGATCCAGTCTAAGTCTGGTCGGGGGAGGTGAAGGGAGTGATCCAGTCTATGTCTGGTCGGGGGAGGGGAAGGGAGTGATCCAGTCTATGTCTGGTCGGGGGAGGGGAAGGGAGTGATCCAGTCTATGTCTGGTCGGGGGAGGGGAAGGGAGTGATCCAGTCTAAGTCTGGTCGGGGAAGGGGAAGGGAGTGATCCAGTCTATGTCTGGTCGGGGGAGGGGAAGGGAGTGATCCAGTCTATGTCTGGTCGGGGGAGGGGAAGGGAGTGATCCAGTCTATGTCTGGTCGGGGGAGGGGAAGGGAGTGATCCAGTCTATGTCTGGTCGGGGGAGGGGAAGGGAGTGATCCAGTCTATGTCTGGTCGGGGGAGGGGAAGGGAGTGATCCAGTCTATGTCTGGTCGGGGGAGGGGAAGGGAGTGATCCAGTCTATGTCTGGTCGGGGGAGGGGAAGGGAGTGATCCAGTCTATGTCTGGTCGGGGGAGGGGAAGGGAGTGATCCAGTCTATGTCTGGTCGGGGGCGGGGAAGGGAGTGATCCAGTCTATGTCTGGTCGGGGGAGGGGAAGGGAGTGATCCACTCTATGTCTGGTCGGGGGAGGGGAAGGGAGTGATCCAGTCTAAGTCTGGTCGGGGGAGGGGAAGGGAGTGATCCAGTCTATGTCTGGTCGGGGGAGGGGAAGGGAGTGATCCAGTCTAAGTCTGGTCGGGGGAGGGGAAGGGAGTGATCCAGTCTAAGTCTGGTCGGGGGAGGGGAAGGGAGTGATCCAGTCTATGTCTGGTCGGGGGAGGGGAAGGGAGTGATCCAGTCTAAGTCTGGTCGGGGGAGGGGAAGGGAGTGATCCAGTCTAAGTCTGGTCGGGGGAGGGGAAGGGAGTGATCCAGTCTAAGTCTGGTCGGGGGAGGGGAAGGGAGTGATCCAGTCTAAGTCTGGTCGGGGGAGGGGAAGGGAATGATCCAGTCTATGTCTGGTCGGGGGAGGGGAAGGGAGTGATCCAGTCTATGTCTGGTCGGGGGAGGGGAAGGGAGTGATCCAGTCTATGTCTGGTCGGGGGAGGGGAAGGGAGTGATCCAGTCTATGTCTGGTCGGGGGAGGGGAAGGGAGTGATCCAGTCTAAGTCTGGTCGGGGGAGGGGAAGGGAGTGATCCAGTCTATGTCTGGTCGGGGGAGGGGAAGGGAGTGATCCAGTCTAAGTCTGGTCGGGGGAGGGGAAGGGAGTGATCCAGTCTATGTCTGGTCGGGGGAGGGGAAGGGAGGGATCCAGTCTATGTCTGGTCGGGGGAGGGGAAGGGAGTGATCCAGTCTATGTCTGGTCGGGGGAGGGGAAGGGAGTGATCCAGTCTAAGTCTGGTCGGGGGAGGGGAAGGGAGTGATCCAGTCTATGTCTGGTCGGGGGAGGGGAAGGGAGTGATCCAGTCTATGTCTGGTCGGGGGAGGGGAAGGGAGTGATCCAGTCTATGTCTGGTCGGGGGAGGGGAAGGGAGTGATCCAGTCTAAGTCTGGTCGGGGGAGGGGAAGGGAGTGATCCAGTCTATGTCTGGTCGGGGGAGAGGAAGGGAGTGATCCAGTCTAAGTCTGGTCGGGGGAGGGGAAGGGAGTGATCCAGTCTAAGTCTGGTCGGGGGAGGGGAAGGGAGTGATCCAGTCTATGTCTGGTCGGGGGATGGGAAGGGAGTGATCCAGTCTAAGTCTGGTCGGGGGAGGGGAAGGGAGTGATCCAGTCTAAGTCTGGTCGGGGGAGGGGAAGGGAGTGATCCAGTCTAAGTCTGGTCGGGGGAGGGGAAGGGAGTGATCCAGTCTAAGTCTGGTCGGGGGTGGGGAAGGGAGTGATCCAGTCTATGTCTGGTCGGGGGAGGGGAAGGGAGTGATCCAGTCTATGTCTGGTCGGGGGAGGGTAAGGGAGTGATCCAGTCTATGTCTGGTCGGGGGAGGGGAAGGGAGTGATCCAGTCTACGTCTGGTCGGGGGAGGGGAAGGGAGTGATCCAGTCTATGTCTGGTCGGGGGAGGGGAAGGGAGTGATCCAGTCTAAGTCTGGTCGGGGGAGGGGAAGGGAGTGATCCAGTCTATGTCTGGTCGGGGGAGGGGAAGGGGAGTGATCCAGTCTAAGTCTGGTCGGGGGAGGGGAAGGGAGTGATCCAGTCTATGTCTGGTCGGGGGAGGGGAAGGGAGTGATCCAGTCTATGTCTGGTCGGGGGAGGGGAAGGGAGTGATCCAGTCTATGTCTGGTCGGGGGAGGGGAAGGGAGTGATCCAGTCTAAGTCTGGTCGGGGGAGGGGAAGGGAGTGATCCAGTCTATGTCTGGTCGGGGGAGGGGAAGGGAGTGATCCAGTCTAAGTCTGGTCGGGGGAGGGGAAGGGAGTGATCCAGTCTATGTCTGGTCGGGGGAGGGGAAGGGAGTGATCCAGTCTAAGTCTGGTCGGGGGAGGGGAAGGGAGTGATCCAGTCTAAGTCTGGTCGGGGGAGGGGAAGGGAGTGATCCAGTCTAAGTCTGGTCGGGGGAGGGGAAGGGAGTGATCCAGTCTAAGTCTGGTCGGGGAGGGGAAGGGAGTGATCCAGTTTATGTCTGGTCGGGGGAGGGGACGGGAGTGATCCAGTCTATGTCTGGTCGGGGGAGGGGAAGGGAGTGATCCAGTCTATGTCTGGTCGGGGGAGGGGAAGGGAGTGATCCAGTCTAGGTCTGGTCGGGGGAGGGGAAGGGAGTGATCCAGTCTATGTCTGGTCGGGGGAGGGAAAAGGAGTGATCCAGTCTATGTCTGGTCGGGGGAGGGGAAGGGAGTGATCCAGTCTATGTCTGGTCGGGGGAGGGGAAGGGAGTGATCCAGTCTAAGTCTGGTCGGGGGAGGGCAAGGGAGTGATCCAGTCTAAGTCTGGTCGGGGGAGGGGAAGGGAGTGATCCAGTCTATGTCTGGTCGGGGGAGGGGAAGGGAGTGATCCAGTCTATGTCTGGTCGGGGGAGGGGAAGGGAGTGATCCAGTCTATGTCTGGTCGGGGGAGGGGAAGGGAGTGATCCAGTCTATGTCTGGTCGGGGGAGGGGAAGGGAGTGATCCAGTCTATGTCTGGGCGGGGGAGGGGAAGGGAGTGATCCAGTCTAAGTCTGGTCGGGGGAGGGGAAGGGAGTGATCCAGTCTATGTCTGGTCGGGGGAGGGGAAGGGAGTGATCCAGTCTATGTCTGGTCGGGGGAGGGGAAGGGAGTGATCCAGTCTATGTCTGGTCGGGGGAGGGGAAGGGAGTGATCCAGTCTATGTCTGGTCGGGGGAGGGGAAGGGAGTGATCCAGTCTATGTCTGGTCGGGGGAGGGGAAGGGAGTGATCCAGTCTAAGTCTGGTCGGGGGAGGGGAAGGGAGTGATCCAGTCTATTTCTGGTCGGGGGAGGGGAAGGGAGTGATCCAGTCTATGTCTGGTCGGGGGAGGGGAAGGGAGTGATCCAGTCTATGTCTGGTCGGGGGAGGGGAAGGGAGTGATCCAGTCTATGTCTGGTCGGGGGAGGGGAAGGGAGTGATCCAGTCTATGTCTGGTCGGGGGAGGGGAAGGGAGTGATCCAGTCTATGTCTGGTCGGGGGAGGGGAAGGGAGTGATCCAGTCTAAGTCTGGTCGGGGGAGGGGAAGGGAGTGATCCAGTCTATGTCTGGTCGGGGGAGGGGAAGGGAGTGATCCAGTCTATGTCTGGTCGGGGGAGGGAAAAGGAGTGATCCAGTCTGTATGGTCTTATCAGTTGACTTGTATAGTCCTTCCATTCCTCTCGCTAATTTCGCTTCATTAAATCATTCTTCCAAATTTATTTTCTCGCCTGTGGTTCCCGTATCATCCTTGTTGGTCATCTTCAAATATTTTTTAAATTTTATTTTGTGAGGTCAATGTTGGCGCTGCACACTCGAGGACTGGAGAAGAAATGTGATTCATTATTGCTCTAAATGCTTTCTTTTTTTTCTTCTTCTTCTTCTTCTTCTTCTTCTTCTTCTTCTTCTTCTTCTTCTTCTTCTTCTTCTTCTTCTTCTTCTTCTTCTTCTTCTTCTTCTTCTTCTTCTTCTTCTTATTATTATTATTATTATTATTATTATTATTGCTACAACTACAATTAAGGAAAGCACTAAGCCCGTAAGAATAATTCTTTATGAAGATTTCGGAGCGTCCATTTTAATTAATATTAACGATCTTGAGACCCTCTGACGAGGTTACTGATGCTGTGGAGGATGCAGTGTGACCCTCCATCTCTCTCTCTTGTCTAATCTCAGCCAGCCAATCGTATTTTATTTGTTATGCTCTTTAGACAGGAGTTTTCAAAGAGCTTAAACCGTTGTTCTTAGATGAACCCAGACTCTCTCTCTCTTCCACTCTTAGTGTTTGTCATTAGTGTTTCTCAGTGTTTGTCATTACTTTGAATAGTATATCTGTCAAGAATATTCGTCTGCCAATACGTCTTGATTTTTGGGATTACATTTGTTATATTCCTGGAGGTTAGTAAGGCCGAGGCCTCAGGTAGTGAGACAGACACAAGGCGTCCAGATAAACTTAATTACGTCTGTATTTAATGTTCAGGTGAATGATCTATAAAGTCCAGTTGTGGACGGAACGTGATAATGATAGCTCCTGTGTCTTTCT
>NC_091292.1:19852364-19854864 GCF_038502225.1 Cherax quadricarinatus | reverse complement strand
GTTAGGAAGTATTTCTTTAGTCATACAGTTGTCAGGAAGTGGAATAGTCTGACAAGTGATGTAGTGGAGGCAGGAACTATACATAGTTTTAAGACGAGGTATGATAAAGCTCATGGAGCAGGGAGAGAGAGAACCTAGTAGCGGCCAGTGAAGAGGCGGGGCCAGGAGCTATGTATCGACCCCTGTAACCACAAATAAGTGAGTACAAATAGGTGAGCACGTACACACACACACACACACACACAACAACTAACCTTACAAATGACCAAGTGACCTGGTGTCAGGTTGTCTCTAAATTCACTTGTCACAGTGACTGCTTTTTTTGGTCACTGGAGAGTAAATTCTTTTTAGGCTAAACAGACTTCTAAAAATTCTTAACCTAAGATAATGAAAGTTTCGTTATCGAATTTCTGGACGACACTGCCATCTATAACAACACTTATTACTAACTTAAAGGGCAGGTCAGTTCCCATGTCTTCTAATAATAATTTATTTTTCCCCTATAATCTACCTTGTCCATAATTACTATCACATTTCCTTTGTCTGCTTTCGTACGGTGAAGTCCAGGATGTCTCCTTAATTCATGGTATAACTTAGCAAATCTTTGAGGACAATTGTGTTGTAGAGGTCTGAGCAAAAGTTCAGACTTCTACAACACAAAGATCCTGGACTTCACCTTACGAAAGCAGACAAAGCCAATGCGATAGTAATTATGGATATGGTAGATTTTAGGGAAAAAAATAAACATGATGTCAGGAGACAGGGAAACTCAGGCGCCTCTTAAACTTAATCGCTGTTGAGATGTGAGATCTGGATCAAGTTTGGTAATAAAGTTGAGTAAATAGTTTGGAAAACCGACAGGTTGATAAATAAAATACTTGTGCAACACCTAGGTATCTTTACTGTGAAAAAGTATCGCCAGGCAATGGCTTCTTCAGTCCAATTCAGAGAAACGGTGGAAGATGAGGAGTGTGAGATAATCAGTCCCTTAGTCTAGAGTAGATGTGTTCAGCCCATCATCAGGATTGATAGGCTGAGGGACTGATTACCTCATTATCCTCCTCATCTTTCACCGCTCTTCCCTATACTAGACTGATGAAGGCACTGGTTGGCAAAACTTTTCCCCAGTAAAGATACTCAGGTGCTGCACAAGTATCTTATTCTTCATCTTAACGTCGTATTGTTGATAACAGTACAAGAAAAGACACGTTGCAGCACAAGCTTTTATTAGGACGACGTTTTGCTCAGTGTAGAGCCTTATTAATTACTTGATATAGGTGTACATAGAGCGAAACCTAGTCCAAATAAAAATCTGTCCTGTGTTTGCTCCTCATGTTAACATTCACTTTGTTGACTTATAAGACACATTTGTAACACATTTGTTACCGTAACGTTTCGCCCGCGTATCAGACTTCTTTACTGGACTACAGGCAAAACAACACTGGAAGCAATAAAGAGATAGTCTTGATGTGATGACTCCGTCGTCCTCGGTAGGTGGTCAGTCCCCTCCAGCCTAATGCATAGAAAAGCTGCCACACCTTATATACTAGAGGTGAGGTGAAGCAGCTGGAGCGGATATCACAGGTGAGCGGGGGGCCACGAGTTGGAAGTAAGTTATGCTGAACAGTTGTTTAGCAAAGGAGTTATAGAAGACTTTTCCCAGTACCATGATACCATATTTAAGCTATGACAGCTACCCCCAGCTTCTCTATTTCATCTCTACTCTTCATCTCACCCTCTACTTATGCTTGAGGCTTGAGGGACTGATCACTTTCCATGGAGGGTGACAGACTGATCACGTCGGAGCCACTGTGCATGTATTCGACTGAAGAAGGCTATTGTGCAGGCAAGCGTTTCGCATTAAAAATATCTAGTTATTGGCAATATTTTTATTCATCATACTGTCAAACATCAGTAATATGATTTAGTTTATTGTCGACTTATAGGCAACAGCTGGTACATATATTTTTGTCTTAACAGCGAGAAAGATGGCAGAAATTGGGAAGTTAAAGAACTAGGGTAGGATAAAATAACGACAAAAACAGTTGTGGGTGGACAGGAAGAGATAGTTAAGAAAGGTTTGAGGTGCATGACCACTTACTGTGCGTTTTAATGGAGTATTTTATTTTTGCATCACATAGTGATCTAGTGGCCTGGCTGGCAAGCTCCCTTCACACAAGGATGGCCCGGTTCGATTCCCGGCGGGGTAGATATATTTTGGTGCTTTTCCTTACACCTGTTGTCCTGTTCACCTAGCAGCAAGTAGGTAACTGGGTGTTAGTCGACTGGTGTGGGTTGCATCCTGGGGGACAAGATTGAGAACCACAGTGGAAATAAGACAGACAGTCCTTGATGACGCACTGACTTTCTTGTGTTATCCTGGGTGGCTAACTCTGCGGAGTTATAATCCTAACGAAATTTTATGTGATCTTAGTTCCTGTTTGTTATGGTTGTGCCAGATTTATGGCGACAATTGTTCACTGGTTCTTGTCAACATTTA
>NC_091292.1:19834864-19849864 GCF_038502225.1 Cherax quadricarinatus | reverse complement strand
CCTAACCTAACTTAACCTAACTTAATCTAACCTAACCTAACCTAACCTAACCTAACCTAACCTAACCTAACCTAACCTAACCTAACAAGAACGTGTTAACGTTTTAATAATATAATATAATTATATCTTTATTACTACAAGTACCTATACAAGGTATACAGGTCTAGCTGACATCACTGACATACTGCTACATAGAAAAACCGCTTGTTTGGTTGAGCATTTCGGGCAAATTAGGTCAGTTTTGTCCCGGGATGCGACCCACACCAGTCGACTAACACCCAGGTACCCATTTTACTGATGGGTGAACATGTGTAAGGAAACACGCCCAATATTTCTACCCTCGCCGGGAATCGAACCCAGATCCTCGCCGTCTGAAGCGAGAACTTCAGCCACCAGGCCACGGGGCACCCTGAAAAGTACAACGTCGAGATCATTGCTTGACGATGTGGTTACTTTTAGCATGTACGACATAAGTCGATTTTTTTAAGTTCAGTTGGCAACGTAGCTTAGATTATCTCAAAACCTTGGTGTTAAGTACACTACCATATGCCCCCAGGATGCCACCCATAACAGTCACCTAACACCCGGGTACCTATTTACCGCTGGACGACTTGAATTAGCAAGTGTGACGAAACCTGCCCACACGTCTTTCTCTTCCCGAGAATCGAACTCAGGTACTCTCGATTGTGAGCTGAATGTTTTATCACCAAGCTACTGAATTAATACAAGCAGTAAGTAGGTACCTGGTGTTAGCAGAGAGTTGTGGGTGGCATTCTGGGGGCGGTAGGATACCTTAGATGAGATGATAAATGAGACATTTGTACAAAATTTGGGAATCTTTACTCCGAACACGTTTCGCCACGTAGCGGCTTCTTCAGTCCAATGAAGAGAAATGTGGAAGATAAGGAGGAATTTGAGGTAATCAGTCCCTCAGCCTGGAGTTGATATAATCAGTCAATCGATCTTTTCAAGATTGAGGGACTGATTACATCAACTCAAGGCTGAGGGACTGATCGTCTCAAACTCCTCCTGTTCTTCACCATTCTCCTTTGTATGGACTGATGAAGCCACTGTGTGGCAAAACGTTTCCTTATTAAAGATACCCAAGTGTTGCATATGTGTCTAATTTATCAAAGAAGAATGGTTAGACGTGGCTAGCATGAGCCAGTAGTCCTGACGCAGTGCTCCTTCTTTCTTCACATGATGATGCAAGCTGCCCTGGTTGATGGCCCGGGCGCCCGCTGCCCTCCCCTCTGTGTAAGCGTGTTAAAAACGCTACAGCGGAGGCCCCTGGTAAACTTATCTTGGCCAGAACTGGTTCCACAGGTTCCTCACGAAGTTCAACAACAACCCTGAATCACCCGCCCCGCCGCGCCCCGCCCCGCCCCGCCGCGCCCCTCCCCGCCCCGCCCCGCCCCGCCCCTCCCCGCCCCGCCCAGCCCCGCCCCGCCCCGCCCCGCCCCGCCCCGCCCAGCCCCGCCCCGTCCAGCTAGTATAGATCTTAAAATCATTACAACATATACTGATGTGGGGATAAATGGTATAAAATACCGACACAATGGAAAAAATAGACAAAAACTTCAGTATTATGCGATCCTTTATTGACTACGTTCATTTTAGAAATTCCGGGAATATGTTAGGTAAAAAAAATTAACGGTGTCCCGCAGCTCCATCGTTAGTGCACTCAGCTCACACACCGAGGTCTGGAGTTCGAATCTCCGGTACGGCTGGAAAACATTAGGGAAGTGTTCCCACAAGACACCTGCTGTCCCTGTTCACCCATCAGTATGAAATGGATACCTGGGTGTTAGCCGACTGGTGTGGGTCGCATCCTGGGGCAAAGCGGCTTTCTATATAGTAGTATGTCAGTGATGTCAGCTAGGACTGTATACCTTGTACATGCACTTGTAGTAAATAAAAATATTATTATTATTATTATTATTATTATTATTATTATTATTATTTTTATTATTATTATTATTATTATTATTATTATTATTATTATTATTATTATTATTATTATTATTATTATTATAATAAAGACGCATGTAAAGCCGTTGGTAACGGCTCGACAAAGCTCCTGAAGAGCGAAACGTTGCGTCAGTAATATGTCACATTAGTTGCACTTATGTTCTTTTACCTAACAACATAATAGACAGGAACCAGAACTTATTATTAACGTTATTTTCATCCTCTGACTGGAAGAACACATGAAACTTTGTAACGTGTTCCGCCAGGTGACAAGTTGACGGATGGAACGGTCGGCAAAAATTGTGTAACGAAATCTAGTATAAAAATTTAAATATCTTTAAAAATGGCCGAGCAGATTTTTATTTGAGAGAAGAGTCGAGGTGAAGCAAGTTCTGCCTCTCTCAGTCTACTCCACCTACTGCAGTGTTTGTATCTCACAGTCTACTCGACCTACTGCAGTGTTTGTATCTCACAGTCTACTCGACCTACTGCAGTGTTTGTATCTCTCAGTCTACTCGACCTACTGCAGTGTTTGTATCTCACAGTCTACTCGACCTACTGCAGTGTTTGTATCTCACAGTCTACTCGACCTACTGCAGTGTTTGTATCTCACAGTCTACTCGACCTACTGCAGTGTTTGTATCTCACAGTCTACTCGACCTACTGCAGTGTTTGTATCTCACAGTCTACTCGACCTACCTAAGTGTTTGTATCTCACAGTCTACTCGACCTACTGCAGTGTTTGTATCTCACAGTCTACTCGACCTACTGCAGTGTTTGTATCTCACAGTCTACTTGACCTACTGCAGTGTTTGTATCTCACAGTCTACTCGACCTACTGCAGTGTTTGTATATCACAGTATACTCGACCTACTGCAGTGTTTGTATATCACAGTCTGCTCGACCTACTGCAGTGTTTGTATCTCACAGTCTACTCGACCTACTGCAGTGTTTGTATCTCACAGTCTACTCGACCTACCTAAGTGTTTGTATCTCACAGTCTACTCGACCTACTGCAGTGTTTGTATCTCACAGTCTACTCGACCTACTGCAGTGTTTGTATCTCACAGTCTACTCGACCTACTGCAGTGTTTGTATCTCACAGTCTACTCGACCTACTGCAGTGTTTGTATCTCACAGTCTACTCGACCTACTGCAGTGTTTGTATCTCACAGTCTACTCGACCTACCTAAGTGTTTGTATCTCACAGTCTACTTGACCTACTGCAGTGTTTGTATCTCACAGTCTACTCGACCTACTGCAGTGTTTGTATCTCACAGTCTACTCGACCTACTGCAGTGTTTGTATCTCACAGTCTACTCGACCTACTGCAGTGTTTGTATCTCACAGTCTACTCGACCTACTGCAGTGTTTGTATCTCACAGTCTACTCGACCTACTGCAGTGTTTGTATCTCACAGTCTACTCGACCTACTGCAGTGTTTGTATCTCACAGTCTACTCGACCTACTGCAGTGTTTGTATCTCACAGTCTACTCGACCTACTGCAGTGTTTGTATCTCACAGTCTACTCGACCTACTGCAGTGTTTGTATCTCACAGTCTACTCGACCTACTGCAGTGTTTGTATCTCACAGTCTACTCGACCTACTGCAGTGTTTGTATCTCACAGTCTACTCGACCTACTGCAGTGTTTGTATCTCACAGTCTACTCGACCTACTGCAGTGTTTGTATATCACAGTCTACTCGACCTACTGCAGTGTTTGTATATCACAGTATGCTCGACCTACTGCAGTGTTTGTATCTCACAGTCTACTCGACCTACTGCAGTGTTTGTATCTCACAGTCTACTCGACCTACCTAAGTGTTTGTATCTCACAGTCTACTCGACCTACTGCAGTGTTTGTATCTCACAGTCTACTCGACCTACTGCAGTGTTTGTATCTCACAGTCTACTCGACCTACTGCAGTGTTTGTATCTCACAGTCTACTCGACCTACTGCAGTGTTTGTATCTCACAGTCTACTCGACCTACTGCAGTGTTTGTATCTCACAGTCTACTCGACCTACTGCAGTGTTTGTATCTCACAGTCTACTCGACCTACTGCAGTGTTTGTATATCACAGTCTGCTCGACCTACTGCAGTGTTTGTATCTCACAGTCTACTCGACCTACTGCAGTGTTTGTATCTCACAGTCTACTCGACCTACTGCAGTGTTTGTATCTCACAGTCTACTCGACCTACTGCAGTGTTTGTATCTCACAGTCTACTCGACCTACTGCAGTGTTTGTATCTCACAGTCTACTCGACCTACTGCAGTGTTTGTATCTCACAGTCTACTCGACCTACCTAAGTGTTTGTATCTCACAGTCTACTCGACCTACTGCAGTGTTTGTATCTCACAGTCTACTCGACCTACTGCAGTGTTTGTATCTCACAGTCTACTCGACCTACTGCAGTGTTTGTATCTCACAGTCTACCCGACCTACTGCAGTGTTTGTATCTCACAGTCTACTCGACCTACTGCAGTGTTTCTTTTTAGTAATTTCTGGTTATTAAAAATTCCAGTTAGCCTTTATACCAACATCAATAATACTTTAATACCCAGGAGCATTATTAAACCAAACTTGATAATACAAACATAATATATTGTTACTGAGCATAGATGAGGACAGAAAACACTTAAGTAGTGACGCTATAGCAAGTGACTGCAATTGTTGGAAGAAAAATTATCTTTAACAATTATAATTTTATTTAAATCTATCACCATCGAGGTATAATGAGGTGAGGTGAGGTGAGGTGAGGTGAGGTGGGATCCTCTTATATGGTGTTACGGCCCTTCATTGTAAGGAGAGGGAGAGTTACAATGATAACATAGAACCAAGATACAGCATTATAAACATCTGTATGACCACGGCTGGGGACTGATTCCCTGTACCTCTACCGTCTTCTTTTATCATCTCTCTATTGAACTGATGAAACAACTCGTTGGCGCAATTTTTTCAAATAATGACACCCAGGCGATGCACAAGTGTCTAATTCTTCAAAGTAGTGAGAGACTGAAGTGACTGGAGGCGCCAGGGGATGGTACGAGATTATCACTGGTTGCTTCATGTCGCTGGTAATGTTCGTGAACCAGGGAGAACCGAGACGACTGAGGGCTGAATGTTGTGATAACAACACTCGGGGGAATGTTGTGATAACACAGCACCCGGGGGAATGTTGTGATAATACAACACCCGGAACTGTCAGACACTGCAGCATCATGGGATCTTGTTACAAAGAATTCTTCAACACTTGTCCAACCTTTGAACGAAGTCCTACTTCGACTAGTGGATGGTACCAAAACTGATTATCTCACCCAGCACTCGTCCTCCTGCTTCACCTCACCTCACTACAGTATATAACACGTCTACGGCCCTATGCTGTACATTCTACAAGATTGATGGACTGAACACATCGACTCCAGGCTGAGGGACTGATTACCTCAAACTCCTCCTCTCCTTACGCCCTTCTACTTTGTATTGGACTGATGAAGCCACTGTGTGGCGAAACGTTTCCTGAATAAAGATTCCCATATGTTGCATAAGTGTCTCAATCTTCATCCCGGGGGAATGTTGAGATAACAACACTCGGGGGAATGTTGTGGTAACAGCACCCGGGGGAATGTGAAGCAATCATGTTTAGTTATTATTAACTGCGAAGAATGGGAGCTGTATGGGGGTGTTATACGATCTGGGCTTTGTGAAAGAACACTCAAATATTTTGAAAATATAAACTCAAGTTAGTGTGACAGAAGGGGAATAAACTCTGATGGAAAGGAAAGAAAAAAAAAATCACAATACCATAGGTGGAAGAAGTGGCCAAAAACCCGCACTTAAGAGAGGAACCTCGAGACGACGTTTCGGTCCGTCCTGGACCATTATCAAGTCACAACTGGGGGTAAGAAAAGTATAGAAAACATAAAGACAATACGATAGAGAGGGGGAGAAGGTAGTGGTGGTGGTGGCAGAGGTGAGTTGAGGACGAGTGCTGGGTGAGATAATCAGTTTTGGTACACCTGGCCGACACGTTCTGGGAAAAGTGGGAAAGAATTAGAAGATATGAGAAGGTTTGGGTGTGTTCTGCATTACTCTCAACGTAGGTAAAAGGACACATGTGCAACTAATGCTACATTTTTATTGTGACAACGTTTCGCTCTCTAGGAGCTTTGTCAACGGCTTGACAAAGACCTCTGTAGAGCGAAACGTTGCCTCAATAAAACTGTCTCATTAGTCGCACATGTGTCCTTTGACCAGAGGCCTCAAAACTAGCAGTGATCCAGGACTCTCTGGCTCTCTGGGAGGATCTGCTTAAACAAAATTATTTTTGTGGTTGTTTGTTGGTTAATGGAGTTTAAAAATCTATCGACTACATGAGATCTTTCACACTTCCGTGCTTCACCAGGAGCTATGCAACACTGCATACATATACATACATACATACATATATCCTTGACTAACAGCTGATATGGTAATTGATTGGAAATATATAAAAATATGAATATTTTAATAAAACTATTTTGGTAAAACACAACATTACAAATAGTTAAAACATCATACAGCAAATGAAGGAGCTGAGTATATAGGGAAATACCAAAAAGTATATTGAATTTTTTTCTTAACAGTGATCAATATTAACCACTTCTTTACTGACAGTCAACTTATAACGTAGAAAAATGGGAAATCTGAATCGGCAGACTGAGGGACTGATCACCTCAGATACTTTTTCTCCAAGGTTGATGGACTGATTATATCTTCATTTCGCTACTGTGTAGGCGGAACGTGTCAACAATAAAGATACCCAACTGTTGCACGTGTGTCTTAATCATCAGACTCAGGACTGACGGATTGAACACATCGACTCCAGGCTGAGGGACTGATAATCTCAAACTCCTCCTCATTATCCACCGTCCTTCTATGTAGTGGACTGAAGAAGCCACTGGTTGCCGACACGTTAATAAAGATTCCTAAATGCTGCACAATTGTCTAATTCTTCAGACTCAAAATGATTAACTTTCTGCCGTTTGTGACATTGATTTAGAAGAGGAACTTCTAAATCAGTGCCATAAACTGCATTGTAGAGTCTAATTCCTTGACTCGTGGTAATTAACCACATGAACAGCTTGTGTTAATATTGGTAAGATTGCTGACAATATGTTAAGTAAAAGGACACAAATGCATCTAATGTGACATTTTATTGTGGCAACGTTTCGCTCTCCAGGAGCTTTATCAAGCCGGCTTGATAAAACTCCTGGAGAGCGAAACGTTGTCACAATAAAATATCACATTAGTTGCACTTGTGTCCTTTTACTTACCACAGTGGCAGCTCTGGCTGACAGGTGTGTGTCTTACACCCCCAGGAAAGTAAATTAGAATAATTTTAACTAGTCGAAATGTCTACCCAAGAGATGTATTTTTTTTAGGAATCTAAATATATATTGGGACAATAATTTTGAGGGAAAGATATACAATCTTTTGGACAAGTGTTGAAAATAAAATATAAAAGATATACAATCTTTTGGACAAGTGTTGAAAATAAAATTTTCAATAAAAGTAGGACATTTTTTTTAAAATTAGATGTAGATTGTATAGAGAATCGTAGATGTAAATTATATAAATAATCCTAAAAGTAAGGACAACACAAAGTGTTCGAGATTCCCTTTGTATCGACACAGGTGGAAGATTTGAACCTACTCGACCTGGGTTCTGAAACCTGGCTAAAATTACACTATATAATGTCAGCCTCTGCTCCTTGCTCGCCACTCAACACTTGATATATAAAATGACTCACGGAATCGTAATGGCACGATTGCAAGCAAACCATACCATGGGCGGGGTTCGAACCCGCCATCAGAGTCTTTTATGACTCTCTGATCACGGGTTCTATCTCCACCCATGGTATGGTTTATGTATAATGCATCCACCACTCCCACCATCCACCCATTACACCTACCTATCCACCCACCACACCCAGCTATCCACCCATCACACCCACCTATCTACCAACCATCTCTACTCACCTACCAACACTGCCCAGCTACACCTCCTTCCCCGCCAAGAAGGTAAATATTATGCTAAATACAGTCTTCGATAATCTGTATATCAGTTAGTTTAAGCTGATGTGTCGCCCACTCTGGTCTAGGTGAATAAGACTCATGCATACTTATGTTTGGTAAAAGGACACAAGTGAACTAACGTGACATTTTATTGTGGCAACATTTCGCTCTTCAGGAGCTTTATCAAACCGGCTTGATTAAGCTCCTGGAGAGCGAAACGTTGCCACAATAAAATGTCACATTAGTTGCACTTCTGTCCTATTACTTAACATATTGTAGGTAATTCTACCAACATTAATACTATATTTATGTTAAATGAATAAGAAACATGTGTAACACTTGGGTATTTTTATTGTGGAGACGTTTCGCCAACCAGTATCTTCATCAGTCAAATACAGAGACTAATTCTGGAGACAGTAGAAGGCATTAATAAATATTTAAGGTGATCAGTTCCTTGATGAGTCTGGTGAAGACGGTGGTAGCTTGAGGTGATCAGTCCCTTGATGAGTCTGGTGAAGACGGTGGTAGTTTAAGGTGATCAGTCCCTCAACAATGCTAGGAAGTGTTTAGTTCATCAGTTTGGTTGAATATATCATCTAAAGAGAATAGATGTATGGACCAACTTAAAAATGTATATCAGTGATATTATACACCGACATGTTAACAATACACAACATGCATGTCATCAGAAATTTGTAAAGTTATACCATGAATTAAGGTAAGAACCTAAACTTCATCTTGCGAAGCAGACAAAACGAATGCGATAGTAATTATGGACAAGGTAGATTATAGTGGAAAAATGACAGGGGTAGTTACGTGCCTCTTAAAGCCTGTCGTCTGCTGGGAACATATACGTGGTCTTTCAACATTCTCGTGTGTTGCTCAGTCTTAGGTGCACAGAGATCAGGAGTTTGGACATGTTTACGTACTGGTGTGTTGCTCAACCTTGGGTCTAGAGAACACATAAGTGTGGTCTTCCTTGCGTACTCGTGTGTTGCTCAACCTAGTCGTTGTACCTCCACTGCAAGTTTGTTTTTCTTCAAGTTCCGGCTTATCCTTCCGCAAGACCTCCTAGGAATTTATCAAACGGGTTTCCCGCTAGCCCTGAGCAAGTTTTTCTTTGCATTCCCATCCCTTAAGACATCTCTTACCCCCCAAGACATCTCTCACCACTTAGGACATCTCTCACCACTTAGGACATCTCTCACATCTCAGGATATCTCTCACACCTTCACATCACACACACACACACACTTCTTTACACTGTATCTTTCAAGCTTCTCAACTTTAACAGCTTATTACCAAAGCATTTGTGAAAGCTTTTCTTCGTGCAGCAGTTAACAGCATATTTACTCTGAGCGCTACTTGCTGTTGGACAATACTTTCTGGTTCTCGTGCCATTACCAGAGTAACTCCACGTCATCTGCCGGATAATATCACAGGATGATGTTGTCAGATGTAAGAGCTGTGGTTAGCGTTTGTGGTTGTTAGGTGCAGGTGGCCATCTTGCTTCAGACTGACTTGTATGCTTGTTGTTGATAGGTGACATAATGCGTCTTAGATGCAAATGTATTTCTTGCTTATATACGCACTCCCTCTTCCACGACTGTCCACACTCTCACTTATTCTCCCACAACTTCCTCTCCCACATCTGCCAACACACACTTCTTCCACACCTGCCCAAACATTTACTTCTTCATCCACACCTGCTCACACATCCATCTCCTCTTCTGCACATACCCACATACACACACTCCCTCTCTCACACCTGCCCCCCCACTCACACACTCCCACACATGTGTAACTCTCTCCTCACACCTGCTGCTGCACTGCCTAATAATGTTACCAACATGCCAAGACAACAACACTACTCCTCCATAAAACTAAAGGTAATAAAGACAGCAATATTTTATTGACCACAAATACAGCACACAAATAGAATAAATCTAAAGCTCGTGGAGACACATACAATGCAATACTGGCTACATTTCCCACCTGTTTCCTCTCTGCATGTATCAGGAGAATAAAAGGCTTATAGAAGACAATGTTAGTGAAGGATATTGAATGAACTGAGGCCGGGCAGCAGCTCTTATCTTCTGATAAGACTACATCTTAATCTTATCTTGTTAAACTATTGCATAAAAAAAAATCAGTGAAAAAATATAAGAAAAACATCTGAGCGTAGAAACGAGCTGGTATTTGCAGAGAAAGATTGCATCCAGCAGGATTTGAAGCTATGTTAGGGTGGTTGGTAAAGTTCCCTTAATACATACATGTATATATATATATATATATATATATATATATATATATATATATATATATATATATATATATATATATATATATATATACTGATTGTGACGTTGCTTGGAAAAAACAGAAGGAAATTCAGGTGTATTTGTTAAATTAAGTTTAATTTGAGGTTATAATAATAATAATAATAATAATAATAATAATAATAATAATAAATATCGTTTTTATATTATTTTTAATATATTATTATTATTATTATTGTTATTATTATTGTTATTATTATTATTATTATTATTATTATTATTATTATTATTATTATTATTATTATTATTATTATTATTATTATTATTATTATAAATAAAGATCTGCCAGACACTTGCCTACAGGATCCTCCAAAAAAGGATGTTGACTAACGTAGCGGAAACTGTGAGAAAAACTGGATAGGATGATAGACTTGCTTTACAATGTTGCCACACCCACACTACTGTCCTTACACACACACACACACACTACTATCCTTACACACACACACACACACACACACCCACACTACTATCCTTACACACACACACACACACACACACACCCACACTACTATCCTTACACACACACACACACACACACACCCACACTACTATCCTTACACACACACACACACACACACATATGAGGAAAGATTAAGGGAAATCGGCCTGACCACACTGGAGGACAGGAGGGTCAGGGGAGACATGATAACGACATATAAAATACTGCGTGGAATAGACAAGGTGGACAAAGACAGGATGTTCCAGGGAGGGGACACAGAAACAAGAGGCCACAATTGGAAGTTGAAGACACAAATGAGTCAGAGAGATAGTAGGAAGTATTTCTTCAGTCATAGAGTTGTAAGGCAGTGGAATAGCCTAGAAAATGACGTAGTGGAGGCAGGAACCATACACAGTTTTAAGACGAGGTTTGATAAAGCTCATGGAGCGGGGAGAGAGAGGGCCTAGTAGCAACCGGTGAAGAGGCGGGGCCAGGAGCTAGGACTCGACCCCTGCAACCACAAATAGGTGAGTACAAATAGGTGAGTACACACACACACACACACACACTACTATCCTTAGACACACACACACACACTACTATCCTTACACACACACACACACACACACACACACACACACACACACTACTATCCTTAGACACACACACACACACTACTATCCTTACACACACACACACACACACACACACTACTATCCTTACACACACACACACACACACACACACACACACACACACACACACACACAAACAGTATTTTGTGTTGTGACACAAGGTATTTTACTGTAATTTACATCACTGGTCGTGCCAATATAAACAGTGTTCGATACTCTTGGTGTTGGTGGCGTTAATGGTTCGACACTTGGTGTCAGTAGTGTCAATGGTTCGATTCCTGGTTCTGGTGCTCTTCATTCAGCACAAGAAGTGGTATAGACTCGATTCTCCGGCCGCTAATACAGTGACAGAATCTCATTGCCAAGCTTTCCTGCCTAGCAATGAGAGCTCTTCGAGGGGAAGTGGAGTACCTTGATGCTAGTGAAAGGTTCTTGATTTAAGGAACTAGAGTTACCTTTCACTTTTCTCATACCAAACTTGATCACCTCTCATTCCCAAGAAGCTGTATGGCCCCTACGGTTGTAACGTTTCTATCTGTCCCCGGTTGGGACGGCCTACCCATAAAAAAAGTCTGTTACACTTATGTTAGAGGATCCAAGCTCCGCGAGAGAGCTCACCATTTAGCTGTGAGTGCACACCACTCGGGTGACTTTCTCTTAACTGTTTTCCATCTCTGCGACTGGCACACGTCTTGACCTGCAAACCTTTTGTATTGCAGTGGATCTCCGCCTCGCTACCTCTGTTCGCACTGAGTATAAGTGTATTGGCAGTACGCTGCGCATGGTCTCAACTGCTCAAGTTCCAAAGATTGGGATATTAGATACAATGAAGTCAATGAGGTCTTCGAGAGAAGGCTTGCTGCAGCCGGTGCCAGGAGGAAGACAACCCTCGATCTTTACTACCCAATATCCCACCATGAGGCCTGGTCACAGACCAGGCATGCACACCAGACGCCCTGACGGGATCACGTTACATTCCTGGAAGGACAGCAGACTGTTGGTGTGGGACTAGTGCATATATGCTGGTCGACACCTACATCCCAGTTAGTGCTGGTCATCAGAGTGGTGCTGCTGATTGCAGGAATGGTCACAAAGTCAACAAGTATAGGGACTTGGCCTATCAGTATCACTTCGTCCCTATAGCATCGGGGACCCTTGAATCGTGGATAAAACATGCCATAGGTTTCATCAAAGAGCTGAGCTCCAGGAACATAGAAAACATAAACCAGAACTTTGCCACCTTTCTCTTCCAGCACTTCAGTGTGGTGATCCAGAGAGGGAGCCCCTGCTGCATCTTGGATTCCCGACCGGCGTTCGAGATCTATTACTTGAATTAAGGCTTTCACTTCTTTACGGTTCTGCATGCTAGTAAATTCCCAAACTGCTGTACGCATCATTATATCAGTATATAAACCTACGTCCGATTGTATTATTCAGATAAAGGTTTGTTTTAATAATGTTCTTATATGTATTTAGAAGGTGGTAAGAGAAGAAAATGCTCGAACAGCTCCAGCAAGAAATATCTGGCATTTTTCACTGAAATATGTTTACTCTCTTCTCTGAGGATGAAGGTCCTCAGTTAGCACTGAAGGTGGTACTTCCATACATAATCCTCTCTCTCTCTCTCTCTCTCTCTCTCTCTCTCTCTCTCTCTCTCTCTCTCTCTCTCTCTCTCTCTCTCTCTCTCTCTCTCTCTCTCTCTCTCTCTCTCTCTCTCTCTCTCTCTCTCTCTCTCCCTCTCCCCCTCTCCCTCTCCCTCTCCCTCTCATATATATATATATATATATATATATATATATATATATATATATATATATATATATATATATATATATATATATATATATATATATATATATATATATATATATATATATATATATATATATATGCTTCTAGGTCGCATACAAAAATTATAGTTGGTTTTTCAAGTTTGGTTTTGCCTGTTTTTATATTGAAAGAAAAGTGAAAGATGAACAACCATGACCTAGTTTTAGACCTTAACCAACATTTATTAATAAAATGCAGCACTTTGAGTGGTGTGCCAGATAATTAGCAGCCTGGCTCAGGACACAGCAAACACTGGCAGCCACAGCACACACCACTGGTATTGACAGAACACACAACAGAGTTGAGACAGAATTCAAAGCGCCAGGAAGCAGACAAAGCTTGCATAGGCCCTTAAATAAATACAGGTGACTTTTAGTTCAATGCTGGAGTCCTGGGCTCAAAGCCGAAGGGATGTGGGTTCGATTTCCTGGTGGGCAAAGACTTATGATCATGCTTCCTTACAGCTGTCACCCCTGTTTACCTAGCAGTAAACATGTACATGTCTACCTAGCATGGTGAGTTCACGGTGAGCGAAAGACAGACGCTCTGAGAATTGTGTGGTTCCGTGGACTAGAGCGTCATCTGTCTTTCGCTATATATATATATATATATATATATATATATATATATATATATATATATATATATATATATATATATATATATATATATATATATATATATATATATATATATATATATATATATATATATATATATATATATATATATATATATATATATATATATCGGTTACCTGGACTTGAGTCCTGGAAGTAAACAATAGAGTGCTTGCCCTCTGAAAGACGTTGTGGGAATATTTCTGAAGTTCGGAGAGTCATGTGAATTACCTAGGTGAAGTAACAAAGAGAGAGAGAGAGAAAAATAACCCTCATATCTAAATGAGTTCTGATTTTTAACCTGGCAGGTTAGTCTCGCACTTTTCCGGCTGCCTTGTGTTGGGCGGGTCAGCAGGTGAAGGTGTCCTGACCTCGACATATTGTGACCCAAGACAGTCTTACACCAGTCCGCTGCTGTGTGACCCTTGCCTCACCTGGGACTCACAGGGCAGTGGTTCAACGTTTGCTTCACAGCCGAAAGGACGCTGGTTGAACTCCCTGGCAAAGTGTGATGAGTGGGCAGGTCTCTTAATGCCTCTTTCCTCTGTTCAACTCGAGGTAAGCACCTATAGTTCCTCTTGAACTAGAGGTAAGGACTAGTTTCCTCGTTAAACTACAAATAACATTTCCTCTCTTTAACTAGAGGTAAAAACCTATTTCTCCTGTTTAACTAGAAGTCATTACTCAGTGGTAAACACCAAATTCCTCTGTTTAATTAGAGGTAGAGGTAGAGAGGTTAGTTAACAGTTGTGAGTCACGTCGTAGGGAAGGAGACCTAAAAAAGACTTTAAGGGGAAATAAGCCACACTGCTGGGTTTTCTTAGGTTGTCCTAGTGTATTAACCCGCCTGTGTCAACAACCTCAAGGAAGCCGTCTTTATGAAACATCCTTCAAGATGGGTTCTTTGGTGTTGGCGAAGGACTTTTAATCAAAGGAATTGATGCTGCTCCCCGCTTTCATAAATCAAACTTTATTAACCTCCAATTTTCCAGGCTCTGTGTGATCCCTACGGGTTTAGCGGTTCCCTGAGAATGTAAGCAATAGGTCCGGGGCGTGTACTGTGGGGTGAGATTGCACGGGAGGCAAAACTCACTAGGAGTGGTGTT
>NC_091292.1:19742364-19829864 GCF_038502225.1 Cherax quadricarinatus | reverse complement strand
GTTGAATACACAGATGAATCACTGGGATGTTAAGAAGTATTTCTTCAGCCACAGATTAGTCAGGAAGTGGAATAGCTTGAGAAGCGATGTAGTGGAGGCAAGATGCATACACAGCTTTAAGCAGAGGTATGATAAAGCTCACGGTTCAGGGAGAGTGACCTAGTAGCGACCACTGAATAGGCGGGGCCAGGAGCAAGGACTCGACCCCTGCATCCTCAACTAGGTGAGTACAACTAGGTGAGTATACACACACACACACACACACACACACACACACACACACACACACACACACACACAAACACACACACACACAAACACACACACACACACAAACACACACACACACACAAACACACACACACAAACACACACACACCCACACATATATATATATATATATTTATATATATATGTATATATATATATATATATATATATTTTTTTTTCAACAAGTCGGCCGTCTCCCACCGAGGCAGGGTGACCCAAAAAAGAAAGAAAATCCCCAAAAAGAAAATACTTTCATCATCATTCAACACTTTCACCTCACTCACACATTATCACTGCTTTTGCAGAGGTGCTCAGAATACAACAGTTTAGAAGCATATACGTTTAAAGATACACAACATATCCCTCCAAACTGCCAATATCCCAAACCCCTCCTTTAAAGTGCAGGCATTGTACTTCCCATTTCCAGGACTCAAGTCCGACTATATGAAAATAACCGGTTTCCCTGAATCCCTTCACTAAATATTACCCTGCTCACACTCCAACAGATCGTCAGGTCCCAAGTATCATTCGTCTCCATTCACTCCTATCTAACACGCTCATGCACGCTTGCTGGAAGTCCAAGCCCCTAGCCCACAAAACCTCCTTTACCCCTCTTTCCAACCCTTTCGAGGACGACCCCTACCCCTCTTTCCTTCCCCTATAGATTTATATGCTTTCCATGTCATTCTACTTTATCCATTCTCTCTAAATGACTAAACCACCTCAACAACCCCTCTTCTGCCCTCTGACTAATGCTTTTATTAACTCCACACCTTCTCCTAATTTCCACACTCCGAATTTTCTGCATAATATTTACACCACACATTGCCCTTAGACAGGACATCTCCACTGCCTCCAACCGTCTCCTCGCTGCTGCATTTACCACCCAAGCTTCACATCCATATAAGAGTGTTGGTACTACTATACTTTCATACATTCCCTTCTTTGCCTCCATAGATAACGTTTTTTGACTCCACATATACCTTAACGCACCACTCACCTTTTTTCCCTCATCAATTCTATGATTAACCTCATCCTTCATAAATCCATCCGCCGACACGTCAACTCCCAAGTATCTGAAAACATTCACTTCTTCCATACTCCTCCTCCCCAATTTGATATCCATTTTTTCTTTATCTAAATCATTTGATACCCTCATCACCTTACTCTTTTCTATGTTCACTTTCAACTTTCTACCTTTACACACATTCTCAAACTCATCCACTAACCTTTGCAATTTTTCTTTAGAATCTCCCATAAGCACAGTATCATCAGCAAAAAGCAACTGTGTCAATTCCCATTTTGAATTTGATTCCCCATAATTTAATCCCACCCCTCTCCCGAACACCCTAGCATTTACTTCTTTTACAACCCCATCTATAAATATATTAAACAACCATGGTGACATTACACATCCCTGTCTAAGACCTACTTTTACCGGGAAGTATTCTCCCTCTCTTCTACACACCCTAACCTGAGCCTCACTATCCTCATAAAAGCTCTTTACAGCATTTAGTAACTTACCACCTATTCCATAAACTTGCAACATCTGCCACATTGCTCCTCTATCCACTCTATCATATGCCTTTTCTAAATCCATAAATGCAATAAAAACTTCCCTACCTTTATCTAAATACTGTTCACATATATGCTTCAATGTAAACACTTGATCTACACATCCCCTACCCACTCTGAAGCCTCCTTGCTCATCCGCAATTCTACATTCTGTCTTACCTCTAATTCTTTCAATTATAACTCTACCGTATACTTTTCCTGGTATACTCAGTAAACTTATTCCTCTATAATTTTTACAATCTCTTTTGTCCCCTTTCCCTTTATATAAAGGGACTATACATGCTCTCCGCCAATCCCTAGGTACATTCCCCTCTTTCATACATTTATTAAACAAAAGTACCAACCACTCCAACACTATATCCCCCCCTGCTTTTAACATTTCTGTCATGATCCCATCAGTTCCAGCTGCTTTACCCCCTTTCATTCTACGTAATGCCTCACGTACCTCCCCCACACTTACATTATGCTCTTCTTCACTCCTAAAAGATGGTATACCTCCCTGGCCAGTGCATGAAATTATATATATATATATATATATATATATATATATATATATATATATATATATATATATATATATATATATATATATATATATATATATATATATATATATATATATATATACATATATATACATATATATATATATATATATATATATATATATATATATATATATATATATATATATATATATATATATATATATATATATATATATATATATATATTTAATTATTTAATACCTTTTGTCATAGATTATTATCACAGGTATACTTTTATGTACAATAAGTGTCCTGTCACACATGACCGTGTACAGTCGCTGTTCTTCCTGACAGCTACACCTGTGTACAGTCGCTGTTCTTCTTGACAGCTACACCTGTGTACAGTCGCTCTTCTTCCTGACAGCTACACCTGTGTACAGTCGCTGTTCTTCCTGACAGCTACACCTGTGTACAGTCGCTGTTCTTCCTGACAGCTACACCTGTGTACAGTCGCTGTTCTTCCTGACAGCTACACCTGTGTACAGTCGCTGTTCTTCCTGACAGCTACACCTGTGTACAGTCGCTGTTCTTCCTGACAGCTACACCTGTGTACAGTCGCTGTTCTTCCTGACAGCTACACCTGTGTACAGTCGCTGTTCTTCCTGACAGCTACACCTGTGTACAGTCGCTGTTCTTCCTGACAGCTACACCTGTGTACAGTCGCTGTTCTTCCTGACAGCTACACCTGTGTACAGTCGCTGTTATTCCCGACAGCTACACCTGTGTACAGTCGCTGTTCTTCCCGACAGCTACACCTGTGTACAGTCGCTGTTCTTCCTGACAGCTACACCTGTGTACAGTCGCTGTTCTTCCTGACAGCTACACCTGTGTACAGTCGCTGTTCTTCCTGACAGCTACACCTGTGTACAGTCGCTGTTCTTCCTGACAGCTACACCTGTGTACAGTCGCTGTTCTTCCTGACAGCTACACCTGTGTACAGTCGCTGTTCTTCCTGACAGCTACACCTGTGTACAGTCGCTGTTCTTCCTGACAGCTACACCTGTGTACAGTCGCTGTTCTTCCTGACAGCTACACCTGTGTACAGTCGCTATTCTTCCTGACAGCTACACCTGTGTACAGTCGCTGTTCTTCCTGACAGCTACACCTGTGTACAGTCGCTGTTCTTCCTGACAGCTACACCTGTGTACAGTCGCTGTTCTTCCTGACCGCTACACCTGTGTACAGTCGCTGTTCTTCCTGACAGCTACACCTGTGTACAGTCGCTGTTCTTCCTGATAGCTACACCTGTGTACAGTCGCTGTTCTTCCTGACAGCTACACCTGTGTACAGTCGCTGTTCTTCCTGACAGCTACACCTGTGTACAGTTGCTGTTCTTCCTGACAGCTACACCTGTGTACAGTCGCTGTTCTTCCTGACAGCTACACCTGTGTGCAGTCGCTGTTCTTCCTGACAGCTACACATGTGTACAGTCGCTGTTCTTCCTGACAGCTACACCTGTGTACAGTCGCTGTTCTTCCTGACAGCTACACCTGTGTGCAGTTGCTGTTCTTCCTGACAGCTACACCTGTGTACAGTCGCTGTTCTTCCTGACAGCTACACCTGTGTACAGTCGCTGTTCTTCCTGACAGCTACACCTGTGTACAGTCGCTGTTCTTCCTGACAGCTACACCTGTGTACAGTCGCTGTTCTTCCTGACAGCTACACCTGTGTACAGTCGCTGTTCTTCCTGACAGCTACACCTGTGTACAGTCGCTGTTCTTCCAGACAGCTACACCTGTGTACAGTCGCTGTTCTTCCTGACAGCTACACCCGTGTACAGTCGCTGTTCTTCCTGACAGCTACACCTGTGTACAGTCGCAGTTCTTCCTGACAGCTACACCTGTGTACAGTCGCTGTTCTTAATGATAGCTACACCTGTGTACAGTCGCAGTTCTTCCTGACAGCTACACCTGTGTACAGTCGCTGTTCTTCCTGATAGTTACACCTGTGTAAAGTCGCTGTTCTTCCTGACAGCTACACCTGTGTACAGTCGCTGTTCTTCCTGACAGCTTCACCTGTGTGCAGTCGCTGTTCTTCCTGACAGCTACACCTGTGTACAGTCGCTGTTCTTCCTGACACCTACACCTGTGTACAGTCGCTGTTCTTCCTGACAGCTACACCTGTGTACAGTCGCTGTTCTTCCTGACAGCTACACCTGTGTACAGTCGCTGTTCTTCCTGACAGCTACACCTGTGTACAGTCGCTGTTCTTCCTGACAGCTACACCTGTGTACAGTCGCTGTTCTTCCTGACAGCTACACCTGTGTACAGTCGCTGTTCTTCCTGACAGCTACACCTGTGTACAGTCGCTGTTCTTCCTGATAGTTACACCTGTGTACAGTCGCTGTTCTTCCTGACAGCTACACCTGTGTACAGTCGCTGTTCTTCCTGACAGCTTCACCTGTGTACAGTCGCTGTTCTTCCTGACAGCTACACCTGTGTACAGTCGCTGTTCTTCCTGATAGCTACACCTGTGTACAGTCGCTGTTCTTCCTGACAGCTACACCTGTGTACAGTCGCTGTTCTTCCTGACAGCTACACCTGTGTACAGTAGCTGTTCTTCCTGATAGTTACACCTGTGTACAGTCGCTGTTCTTCCTGACAGCTACACCTGTGTACAGTCGCTGTTCTTCCTGACAGCTACACCTGTGTACAGTCGCTGTTCTTCCTGACAGCTACACCTGTGTACAGTCGCTGTTCTTCCTGACAGCTACACCTGTGTACAGTCGCTGTTCTTCCTGACAGCTACACCTGTGTACAGTCGCTGTTCTTCCTGACAGCTACACCTGTGTACAGTCGCTGTTCTTCCTGACAGCTACACCTGTGTACAGTCGCTGTTCTTCCTGACAGCTACACCTGTGTACAGTCGCTGTTCTTCCTGACAGCTACACCTGTGTACAGTCGCTGTTCTTCCTGACAGCTACACCTGTGTACAGTCGCTGTTCTTCCTGACAGCTACACCTGTGTACAGTCGCTGTTCTTCCTGACAGCTACACCTGTGTACAGTCGCTGTTCTTCCTGACAGCTACACCTGTGTACAGTCGCTGTTCTTCTTGACAGCTACACCTGTGTGCAGTCGCTGTTCTTCCTGACAGCTACACCTGTGTACAGTCGCTGTTCTTCCTGACAGCTACACCTGTGTACAGTCGCTGTTCTTCCTGACAGCTACACCTGTGTACAGTCGCTGTTCTTCCTGACAGCTACACCTGTGTGCAGTCGCTGTTCTTCCTGACAGCTACACCTGTGTACAGTCGCTGTTCTTCCTGACAGCTACACCTGTGTACAGTCGCTGTTCTTCCTGACAGCTACACCTGTGTACAGTCGCTGTTGTTCCTGACAGCTACACCTGTGTACAGTCGCTGTTCTTCCTGACAGCTACACCTGTGTACAGTCGCTGTTCTTCCTGACAGCTACACCTTGTGCAGTCGCTGTTCTTCCTGACAGCTACACCTGTGTACAGTCGCTGTTCTTCCTGACAGCTACACCTGTGTGCAGTCGCTGTTCTTCCTGACAGCTACACCTGTGTACAGTCGCTGTTCTTCCTGACAGCTACACCTGTGTACAGTCGCTGTTCTTCCTGACAGCTACACCTGTGTACAGTCGCTGTTCTTCCTGACAGCTACACCTGTGTGCAGTCGCTGTTCTTCCTGACAGCTACACCTGTGTACAGTCGCTGTTCTTCCTGACAGCTACACCTGTGTACAGTTGCTGTTCTTCCTGACAGCTACACCTGTGTGCAGTCGCTGTTCTTCCTGACAGCTACACCTGTGTACAGTCGCTGTTCTTCCTGACAGCTACACCTTTGTACAGTCGCTGTTCTTCCTGACAGCTACACCTGTGTGCAGTCGCTGTTCTTCCTGACAGCTACACCTGTGTACAGTCGCTGTTGTTCCTGACAGCTACACCTGTGTACAGTCGCTGTTGTTCCTGACAGCTACACCTGTGTACAGTCGCTGTTGTTCCTGACAGCTACACCTGTGTACAGTCGCTGTTCTTCCTGACAGCTACACCTGTGTACAGTCGCTGTTCTTCCTGACAGCTACACCTGTGTGCAGTCGCTGTTCTTCCTGACAGCTACACCTGTGTACAGTCGCTGTTCTTCCTGACAGCTACACCTGTGTGCAGTCGCTGTTCTTCCTGACAGCTACACCTGTTTGCAGTCGCTGTTCTTCCTGACAGCTACACCTGTGTACAGTCGCTGTTCTTCCTGACAGCTACACCTGTGTACAGTCGCTGTTCTTCCTGACAGCTACACCTGTGTACAGTCGCTGTTCTTCCTGACAGCTACACCTGTGTACAGTCGCTGTTCTTCCTGACAGCTACACCTGTGTACAGTCGCTGTTCTTCCTGACAGCTACACCTGTGTACAGTCGCTGTTCTTCCTGACAGCTACACCTGTGTACAGTCGCTGTTCTTCCTGACAGCTACACCTGTGTACAGTCGCTGTTCTTCCTGACAGCTACACCTGTGTACAGTCGCTGTTCTTCCTGACAGCTACACCTGTGTACAGTCGCTGTTCTTCCTGACAGCTACACCTGTGTACAGTCGCTGTTCTTCCTGACAGCTACACCCGTGTACAGTCGCTGTTCTTCCTGACAGCTACACCTGTGTACAGTCGCTGTTCTTCCTGACAGTTACACCTGTCTACAGTCGCTGTTCTTCCTGACAGCTACACCTGTGTACAGTCGCTGTTCTTCCTGACAGCTACACCTGTGTACAGTCGCTGTTCTTCCTGACAGCTACACCTGTGTACAGTCGCTGTTCTTCCTGACAGCTACACCTGTGTACAGTCGCTGTTCTTCCTGACAGCTACACCTGTGTACAGTCGCTGTTCTTCCTGACAGCTACAACTGTGTGCAGTCGCTGTTCTTCCTGACAGCTACACCTGTGTACAGTCGCTGTTCTTCCTGACAGCTACACCTGTGTACAGTCGCTGTTCTTCCTGACAGCTACATCTGTGTACAGTCGCTGTTCTTCCTGACAGTTACACCTGTGTACAGTCGCTGTTCTTCCTGACAGTTACACCTGTGTACAGTCGCTGTTCTTCCTGACAGCTACACCTGTGTACAGTCGCTGTTCTTCCTGACAGCTACACCTGTGTACAGTCGCTGTTCTTCCTGACAGTTACACCTGTGTACAGTCGCTGTTCTTCCTGACAGTTACACCTGTGTACAGTCGCTGTTCTTCCTGACAGCTACACCTGTGCACAGTCGCTGAGTCAGTATTTACGTTGTTAAGTTTAAGGTCTTCAACTGGACGTCGGTGATTATTAAAACAAAAGTTTTGCATGTGTACTAACATCAAGAATATTTTGTGTCCTAAAACTGATTTTAAAATAAACTCTCAATGTGTATATAGATATACATACACGTTTTGATGTATATACTCGGAGATACACACTTAAGAGCATATACACATATATACATCTCTCTCTCTCTCTCTCTCTCTGTATATATATATATATATATATATATATATATATATATATATATATATATATATATATATATATATATATATATATATATATATATATATATATATGCAATAAGATCACAGTAAACAGGTGATTTCAGAATATGCAAAACAACCACTCTGAAAGAATAGAGAAATTCCAAGCGCTTTCGTGACTACTCACATTATCAAGGAACTATGAAAGTAAAGCATCCAAGGAAGCTATATAAGGGGTCAGGCCAGCACCTCACTATCAGATCCCACAACGGTTAAACACCTGACGCGCGCCGACCCAACTGGACAGGTCCTTTGCACAACCACCAACAAACTATTCTACCCAAGAAAATTTAAAAATTATTATTTGTCCAATGTATTATTAAATTCTTCCCAAATTCTATTAATTATAAATGGATCTAATTTATATAAACGAAAGGAAATATTCATATTATTGTCAAAACTGCTTTTTATGAAACAAGATTCAATTATATTCCTGTCGACCATGGACTTGCTTGATACTACTTTCTCAACTTTTTGAAAATCAATTGGATGGTTAAAATCTCTTACATGAATAAATAGAGCATTGGAATCTATTTATTCATATAAGAGATTTTAACCGTCCAATTGATTTTCAAAAAGTTGAGAAAGTAGTATCAAGCAAGTCCATGGTCGACAGGAATATAATTGAATCTTGTTTCATAAAAAGCAGTTTTGACAATAATATGAATATTTCCTTTGGTTTATATAAATTAGATCCATTTATAATTAATAGAATTTGGGAAGAATTTAATAATACATTGGACAAATAATAATTTTTAAATTTTCTTGGGTAGAATAGTTTGTTGGTGGTTGTGCAAAGGACCTGTCCAGTTGGGTCGGCGCGCGTCAGGTGTTTAACCGTTGTGGGATCTGATAGTGAGGTGCTGGCCAGACCCCTTATATAGCTTCCTTGGATGCTTTACTTTCATAGTTCCTTGATAATGTGAGTAGTCACGAAGCGCTTGGAATTTCTCTATTCTTTCAGAGTGGTTGTTTTGCATATTCTGAAATCACCTCTTTACTTTGATCTTATTGCATATATATATATATATATATATATATATATATATATATATATATATATATATATATATATATATATATATATATATATAAATATATATATATATATATATATATATATATATATATATATATATATATATATATATATATATATAAGTAGTAGGTTGGTAGACAGCAACCACCCAGGGAGGTACTACCGTCCTGCCAAGTGAGTGTAAAACTGAAGCCTGTAATTGTTTTACACGATGGTAGGATTGCTGGTGTCTTTTTTTTCTGTCTCATACACATGCAAGATTTCAGGTACGTCTTGCTACTTCTACTTACACTTAGGTCACACTACACATACATGTACAAGCATATATATACACACCCCTTTGGGTTTTCTTCTATTTTCTTTCTAGTTCTTGTTCTTGTTTATTTCCTCTTGCCTCCATGGGGAAGTGGAACAGAATTCTTCCTCCGTAAGCCATGCGTGTTGTAAGAGGCTACTAAAATGCCGGGAGCAAGGGGCTAGTAACCCCTTCTCCTGTATATATTACTAAATGTAAAAGGAGAAACTTTCGTTTTTCCTTTTGGGCCACCCCGCCTCGGTGGGATACGGCCAGTGTGTTGAAAGAAAGAAATATATATATATAAATATATATATATATATATATATATATATATATATATATATATATATATATATATGTATATATATATATATATATATATACATATATATGTAAGTCTGGGTGTGTATTCCTTGCTCTAATTTAACAAGGGGGATGGACAGGGGATATACAGATGGCGTGCTGAAGGTCAGGCAAGGTGAACAAGTGAACAGGTGAACAGGGAGCAGGTGAACAAGGGAGCAGGTGAACAAGTGAGCAGGTGAACAAGTGAACAGGTGAACAGGGAGCAGGTGAACAAGTGAACAGGTGAACAAGGCAGCAGGTGAGCAAGGGAGCAGGTGAACAAGTGAACAGGTGAACAAGGCAGCAGGTGAACAAGGGAGCAGGTGAACAAGGGAACAGATGAATAAGTGAACAGGTGAACAGGGAGCAGGTAAACAAGGGAGCAGGTGAACAAGGGAGCAGGTGAACAAGTGAACAAGTGAACAGATGAACAAGGAAGCAGGTGAACAAGGGAGCAGGTGAACAAAGGAGCAGGTGAACAAGTGAACAGGTGAACAAATGAGCAGGTGAACAAGTGAGCAGGTGAACAAGTGAACAGGCGAACAGGGAGCAGGTGAACAAGGGAGCAGGTGAACAAGTGAGCAGGTGAACAAGTGAACAGGTGAACAGGGAGCAGGTGAACAAGTGAACAGGTGAACAAGTGAACAGGTGAACAGGGAGCAGGTGAACAATTGAGCAGGTGAACAAGGAAGCAGGTGAACAAGGGAGCAGGTGAACAAGGGAGCAGGTGAACAAGTGAACAGGTGAACAAGCGAACAGGTGAACAAGTGAACAGGTGAACAGGGAGCAGATAAACAAGGGAGCAGGTGAACAAGGGAGCAGGTGAACAAGTGAACAGGTGAACAAGTGAACAGGTGAACAAGTGAACAGATGAACAAGGAAGCAGGTGAACAAGGGAGCAGGTGAACAAGGGAGCAGGTGAACAAGTGAACAAGTGAACAGGTGAACAAGGGAGCAGGTGAACAAGTGAGTAAGTGAACAAGTGAACAGGTGAACAGGGAGCAGGTGAACAATTGAACAGGTGTATAAGGGAGCAAGTGAACAAGTGAGCAGGTGAACAAGGGAGCAGGTGAACAAGGTAGCAGGTGAACAAGGCAGCAGTGAACAAGGGAGCAGGTGAACAAGGCAGCAGGTGAACAAGGGAGCAGGTGAACAATTGAACAGGTGAACAAGGGAGCAGGTGAACAATTGAACAGGTGAACAAGGGAGCAGGTGAACAATTGAACAGGTGAACAGGTGAACAAGGGAGCAGGTGAACAAGGGAGCAGGTGAACAAGGGAGCAGGTGAACAAGTGAACAAGTGAACAAGTGAAAAAGTGAACAGGTGAACAGGGAGCAGGTGAACAAGTGAGCAGGTGAACAAGTGAACAAGTGAACAGGTGAAAAAGGGAGCAGGTGAACAATTGAACAGGTGAACAGGTGCCTAGCAGTGAACCCTGTCAGCAGCTGTGCATCTTTTAGGCAAAACTTTAATAATAATAATAATAATAATAATAATAATAATAATAATAATAATAATAAGAAGAAGAAGAAGAAGAAGAAGAAGAAGAAGAAGAAGAAGAAGTGTTAGGAAACTGGACACACAGATGCGACTAATGTGACACTCTATTGTGCCAAAGTTTCGCTCTCCAGGAACTTTGTATCAAGTTTCTGAAGAGCGAAACGTTGCCACAATAAATTGTTACATTAGTTGTATCTGTGACCATTTACCTAACAGAAGTGTACACAAGCCTGCGCAGCACACAACGTACTGTACACAAGCCTGCGCAGCACACAACGTACTGTACACAAGCCTGCGCAGCACGCAACGTACTGTACACAAGCCTGCGCAGCACACAACGTACTGTACACAAGCCTGCGCAGCACACAACGTACTGTACACAAGCCTGCGCAGCACACAACGTACTGTACACAAGCCTGCGCAGCACACAACGTACTGTACACAAGCCTGCGCAGCACGCAACGTACTGTACACAAGCCTGCGCAGCACACAACGTACTGTACACAAGCCTGCGCAGCACACAACGTACTGTACACAAGCCTGCGCAGCACACAACGTACTGTACACAAGCCTGCGCAGCACACAACGTACTGTACACAAGCCTGCGCAGCACGCAACGTACTGTACACAAGCCTGCGCAGCACGCAACGTACTGTACACAAGCCTGCGCAGCACGCAACGTTCTTTACAGAAGCCTGCGCAGCACGCAACGTACTGTACACAAGCCTGCGCAGCACGCAACGTACTGTACACAAGCCTGCGCAGCACACAACGTACTGTACACAAGCCTGCGCAGCACGCAACGTACTGTACACAAGCCTGCGCAGCACCCAACGTACTGTACACAAGCCTGCGCAGCACGCAATGTACTGTACACAAGCCTGCGCAGCACGCAACGTACTGTACACAAGCCTGCGCAGCACACAACGTACTGTACACAAGCCTGCGCAGCACGCAACGTACTGTACACAAGCCTGCGCAGCACACAACGTACTGTACACAAGCCTGCGCAGCACACAATGTACTGTACACAAGCCTGCGCAGCACGCAACGTACTGTACACAAGCCTGCGCAGCACACAACGTACTGTACACAAGCCTGCGCAGCACGCAACGTACTGTACACAAGCCTGCGCAGCACGCAACGTACTGTACACAAGCCTGCGCAGCACGCAACGTACTGTACACAAGCCTGCGCAGCACACAACGTACTGTACACAAGCCTGCGCAGCACGCAACGTACTGTACACAAGCCTGCGCAGCACGCAATGTACTGTACACAAGCCTGCGCAGCACGCAACGTACTGTACACAAGCCTGCGCAGCACACAACGTACTGTACACAAGCCTGCGCAGCACACAACGTACTGTACACAAGCCTGCGCAGCACGCAACGTACTGTACACAAGCCTGCGCAGCACACAACGTACTGTACACAAGCCTGCGCAGCACACAACGTACTGTACACAAGCCTGCGCAGCACACAACGTACTGTACACAAGCCTGCGCAGCACACAACGTACTGTACACAAGCCTGCGCAGCACACAACGTACTGTACACAAGCCTGCGCAGCACACAACGTACTGTACACAAGCCTGCGCAGCACACAACGTACTGTACACAAGCCTGCGCAGCACACAACGTACTGTACACAAGCCTGCGCAGCACACAACGTACTGTACACAAGCCTGCGCAGCACACAACTTACTGTACACACACCAGGCAGCACAGGAAGGTTAGGGGAGACATGATAACAACATACAAAATACTGTGTAGAATGGACAAGGTGGACAGAGACAGGATGTTTCAGAGAGGGGACACAGAAACAAGAGGTCACAATTGGAAATTGAAGACCCAAATGAGTCAAGGGGATGTTAGTATTTTTTCAGTCATAGGAAGTGGAATAGCCTAGCAAGTGATGTAGTGGAGGCAGGAACCATACATAGCTTTAAGACGAGGTATGATAAACCTCATGGAGCAAGGAGGAGAGGACCTAGTAGCAATCAGTGAAGAGGCGGGGCCAGGAGCTGAGTCTCGACCCCTGCAACCACAATTAGGCGAGTACAATTAGGTGAGTGCAACGGGCTGTACACACACCTGCGCAGCACACATGTGTACACACACCTGGGCAACATACAGCGTATGCACACACACATGCGCAGCACAAAACCTATGTACACACACCTGCGCAGCACGAAACGTATGTACACACACCTGCGCAGCACACAACATATGCACACACACCTGCGAAGCACACAACATATGTACACACACCTGCGAAGCACACAACATATGTACACACACCTGCGCAGCACACAACATATGTACACACACCTGCGAAGCACACAACATATGTACACACACCTGCGAAGCACACAACATATGTACACACACCTGCGCAGCACACAACATATGTACACACACCTGCGCAGCACACAACGTACTGTGAAGATTGACAAATACAGTGATTGTACAGTAACTGTGTCACCCACACAGTGCACTTTATTGCCTCACCAAGATCTCCTGCGGAAATAATTCACTTTCAATTATATGGTAATTATAGCTTGTATAATCTGCAGCTAACATTACTGATTTTATTGCAGCTATTGTTGAATTGTATTACTTAATAAAACCATAAGTAGTTAATCTGAATAAAGCTTTATCTTAGATAATAATAATAATAATAATAATAATAATAATAATAATAATAATAATAATGATAATAATAATAATAATAATAATAATAATAATAATAATAATAATAATAATAATAACTTTTTCATTTGTTTGAGGTTGGTAAATGACTTCTTGATATTCGTTAATCACTCTTAATTACTAATTGTTACGAGAGTAACAAATTCTCTGATTGTTATGCTATTAGCACCACCACCCCTAGCACCACCACCCCTAGCACCACCACCCCTAGCACCACCACCCCTAGAACTACCACCCCTAACACTACTACCACCCCTAGCACCACCACCACGCCTACCACCACCACACCTAGCACCACCACGCCTACCACCACCACACCTAGCACCACCACGCCTACCACCACCACACCTAGCACCACCACGCCTACCACCACCACACCTAGCATCATCACACCTAGCACCACCACACCTAGCACCACCACCCCTAACACTACTACCACCCCTAGCACCACCACCACCCCTAGCACCACCACACCTAGCACCACCACCCCTAGTACCACCACCCCTAGCACCACCACCCCTAACACTACTACCACCCCTAGCACCACAACCACCCCTAGCACCACCACCAACACCACCACCACCCCTAGCACCACCACCCCTAGCACCACTACCCCTAGCACCACCACCCCAAGCACAACCACCCCTAACACTACTACCACCCCTAGCACCACCACCACCCCTAGCACCACCACCCCTAGCACCACCACCCCTAGTACCACCACCCCTAGCACCACCACCCCTAACACTACTACCACCCCTAGCACCACCACCACCCCTTGCACCACCACCCCTAGCACCACCACCCCTAGCCCCACCACCCCTAGCACCACCACCCCTAACACTACTACCAACCCTAGCACCACCACCACCCCTAGCACCACCACCCCTAGCACCACCACCCCTAGCACCACCACCCCGAACACTACTACCACCCCTAGCACCACCACCACCCCTAGCACCACCACCCCTAGCACCACCACCCCTAGTACCACCACCCCTAGCACCACCACCCCTAACACTACTACCACCCCTAGCACCACCACCACCCCTTGCACCACCACCCCTAGCACCACCACCCCTAGCACCACCACCCCTAGCACCACCACCCCTAACACTACTACCACCCCTAGCACCACCACCACCCCTAGCACCACCACCCCTAGCACCACCACCCCTAGCACCACCACCCCTAACACTACTACCAACCCTAGCACCACCACCACCCCTAGCACCACCACCCCTAGCACCACCACCCCTAACACTACTACCAACCCTAGCACCACCACCACCCCTAGCACCACCACCCCTAGCACCACCACCCCTAACACTACTACCAACCCTAGCACCACCACCACCACCCCCACCACCACCACCACCACTACCAACACCACCACCACCACCACCACCAGGTTGACACACTACAGATCGGTGATTCACCACCAAGGACCCTTTAAATTTAAATTAATTTCCCCCTCGACGCCAGAATTTTTAAACGTCTGTCTACTCATCAAGCGAACATTATCAACAACAAATTCGATTTTCCAGTTTCCTCTCTTAGTTGAAAGACATACCTGAGTTTGTGATGAAATAAATGACAGTATTATAAAAATTACTGATTTAGTGAGTTTGTTGATGCTGTTCTGTCGACACTACGTTCCGAATTTCAGAGAGTTGAAAGAAAGTCTGCTGATATAAATATATTGTGTGGGAATGGCATTAAATATCGGCTTTCAGAGTTTGAAAGTTTTTCTTTATCAGTCTTATTATGATTGATTATACATCTTACACTGTAGCCTCTTGAAGTGTTGAACTTAGCTCACGGACCCCTTGTACTATCTTTGTAGACGCCTTGTTCTATCTTTGTGGACCTCTAGTACTGCCTTAGTGGACCCCCAGTACTACCTTTGTGGACTCCCAGTACTATCTTTATGGATCCACAGTACTACCTTTGTGGACTCCTAGTATTACCTGTGTGGACCCCCTAGTACTATCTTTGTGGACCCCTAGTACTTCCTTTGTGGACCCCTAGTACTACCTTAGTGGACCCCCAGTACTACCTTTGTGGACTCCCAGTACTACCTTTATGGACCCCTAGTATTTCCTTTGTGGACCCCTAGTACTACCTTTATGGATCCCTAGTATTATCTGTGTGGACCCCTAGTACTATCTATCTTTGTGGACCCCTAGTACTTCCTTTGTGGACCCCTAGTACTACCTTTATAGACCCCTAGTATTACCTTTGTGGACCCCTAGTATTACCTGTGTGGACCCCTAGTACTATCTTTGTGGGCCCCTAGTACTTCCTTTGTGGACCCCTAGTACTACCTTTATGGATCCCTAGTATTATCTGTGTGGACCCCTAGTACTATCTATCTTTGTGGACCCCTAGTACTTCCTTTGTGGACCCCTAGTACTACCTTTATAGACCCCTAGTATTACCTTTGTGGACCCCTAGTATTACCTGTGTGGACCCCTAGTACTATCTTTGTGGGCCCCTAGTACTTCCTTTGTGGACCCCTAGTACTACATTTGTGGACCCTTAGTATTACCTTTATGGACCCCTAGGGGTGAGCGGACCACAGGTTGGGAAGCACTGGACCGCGCCAACACCACCACCAGCGTCCAGGATAATACATAACTAATTGCTAAACCCAGTCTGTAATGAGGACAATGCAAAGTTCAGGCATGAACTTTTACCGTGACAACGTTTCGCTCTGAGTAGAGCTTTATGAAGCTAAACTTTAACACACCAATCTCTACAAAGAGTGAAATGTTGACACAGTCGTCTAAACTGAATGTCTGTTTTTTTTGTTTTCTATATTATAGTTATCAGGTGAGGATCCATCAGTGGCGGTGGGAAGGTTTGGTCTCCCTGGTCATCAGGTGAGGATCCATCAGTGGCGCTGGGAAGGTTTGGTCTCCCTGGTCATCAGGTGAGGATCCATCAGTGGCGCTGGGAAGGTTTGGTCTCCCTGCTCATCAGGTGAGGATCCATCAGTGGCGCTGGGAAGGTTTGGTCTCCCTGGTCATCAGGTGAGGATCCATCAGTGGCGCTGGGAAGGTTTGGTCTCCCTGGTCATCAGGTGAGGATCCATCAGTGGCGCTGGGAAGGTTTGGTCTCCCTGGTCATCAGGTGAGGATCCATCAGTGTCGGTGGGAAGGTTTGGTCTCCCTGGTCATCTGGTGAGGATCCATCAGTGGCGCTGGGAAGGTTTGGTCTCCCTGGTCATCAGGTGAGGATCCATCAGTGGCTCTGGGAAGGTTTGGTCTCCCTGGTCATCAGGTGAGGATCCATCAGTGGCGCTGGGAAGGTTTGGTCTCCCTGGTCATCAGGTGAGGATCCATCAGTGGCGCTGGGAAGGTTTGGTCTCCCTGGTCATCAGGTGAGGATCCATCAGTGGCGCTGGGAAGGTTTGGTCTCCCTGGTCATCAGGTGAGGATCCATCAGTGGCGCTGGGAAGGTTTGGTCTCCTGGTCATCAGGTGAGGATCCATCAGTGGCGCTGGGAAGGTTTGGTCTCCCTGGTCATCAGGTGAGGATCCATCAGTGGCGCTGGGAAGGTTTGGTCTCCCTGGTCATCAGGTGAGGATCCATCAGTGGCGCTGGGAAGGTTTGGTCTCCCTGGTCATCAGGTGAGGATCCATCAGTGGCGCTGGGAAGGTTTGGTCTCCCTGGTCATCAGGTGAGGATCCATCAGTGGCGCTGGGAAGGTTTGGTCTCCCTGGTCATCAGGTGAGGATCCATCAGTGGCGCTGGGAAGGTTTGGTCTCCTGGTCATCAGGTGAGGATCCATCAGTGGCGCTGGGAAGGTTTGGTCTCCCTGGTCATCAGGTGAGGATCCATCAGTGGCGCTGGGAAGGTTTGGTCTCCCTGGTCATCAGGTGAGGATCCATCAGTGGCGCTGGGAAGGTTTGGTCTCCCTGGTCATCAGGTGAGGATCCATCAGTGGCGCTGGGAAGGTTCGGTCTCCCTGGTCATCAGGTGAGGATCCATCAGTGGCGCTGGGAAGGTTTGGTCACCCTGGTCATCAGGTGAGGATCCATCAGTGGCGCTGGGAAGGTTTGGTCTCCCTGGTCATCAGGTGAGGATCCATCAGTGGCGCTGGGAAGGTTTGGTCTCCCTGGTCATCAGGTGAGGATCCATCAGTGGCGCTGGGAAGGTTTGGTCTCCCTGGTCATCAGGTGAGGATCCATCAGTGGCGCTGGGAAGGTTTGGTCTCCCTGGTCATCAGGTGAGGATCCATCAGTGGCGCTGGGAAGGTTTGGTCTCCCTGGTCATCAGGTGAGGATCCATCAGTGGCGCTGGGAAGGTTTGGTCTCCCTGGTCATCAGGTGAGGATCCATCAGTGGCGCTGGGAAGGTTTGGTCTCCCTGGTCATCAGGTGAGGATCCATCAGTGGCGCTGGGAAGGTTTGGTCTCCCTGGTCATCAGGTGAGGATCCATCAGTGGCGCTGGGAAGGTTTGGTCTCCCTGGTCATCAGGTGAGGATCCATCAGTGGCGCTGGGAAGGTTTGGTCTCCCTGGTCATCAGGTGAGGATCCATCAGTGGCGCTGGGAAGGTTTGGTCTCCCTGGTCATCAGGTGAGGATCCATCAGTGGCGCTGGGAAGGTTTGGTCTCCCTGGTCATCAGGTGAGGATCCATCAGTGGCGCTGGGAAGGTTTGGTCTCCCTGGTCATCAGGTGAGGATCCATCAGTGGCGCTGGGAAGGTTTGGTCTCCCTGGTCATCAGGTGAGGATCCATCAGTGGCGCTGGGAAGGTTTGGTCTCCCTGGTCATCAGGTGAGGATCCATCAGTGGCGCTGGGAAGGTTTGGTCTCCCTGGTCATCAGGTGAGGATCCATCAGTGGCGCTGGGAAGGTTTGGTCTCCCTGGTCATCAGGTGAGGATCCATCAGTGGCGCTGGGAAGGTTTGGTCTCCCGGGTCATCAGGTGAGGATCCATCAGTGGCGCTGGGAAGGTTTGGTCTCCCTGGTCATCAGGTGAGGATCCATCAGTGGCGCTGGGAAGGTTTGGTCTCCCTGGTCATCAGGTGAGGATCCATCAGTGGCGCTGGGAAGGTTTGGTCTCCCTGGTCATCAGGTGAGGATCCTTCAGTGGCGCTGGGAAGGTTTGGTCTCCCTGGTCATCAGGTGAGGATCCTTCAGTGGCGCTGGGAAGGTTTGGTCTCCCTGGTCATCAGGTGAGGATCCATCAGTGGCGCTGGGAAGGTTTGGTCTCCCTGGTCATCAGGTGAGGATCCATCAGTGGCGCTGGGAAGGTTTGGTCTCCCTGGTCATCAGGTGATGATCCATCAGTGGCGCTGGGAAGGTTTGGTCTCCCTGGTCATCAGGTGAGGATCCATCAGTGGCGCTGGGAAGGTTTGGTCTCCCTGGTCATCAGGTGAGGATCCATCAGTGGCGCTGGGAAGGTTTGGTCTCCCTGGATGCCTCGGGTATTATGTACTGTCTGGCTGTGTTATTAAGCAGACAATGGTTCTTTTGCTCAGTGTGAGAGCGCTTTTATCCGAATTTGTCTTCGAAGGTCCGAACACTTAGTGTATACAATGGCTCCGTTTACTCTTGACCTGCAGTGTAGTGAGATTCCTGAAGATTAACACAATTTATCGTGATTTGACCCAGTTGATTTTAACGACATGCCAATAAAAATGACATCGGTTTTAGAAAGTCTTGTCACGTTTATAAAATGGGTCATTATTGCTCATACAACGTGACATCCCGTTCATCAGATGAACGGAATGTCACGTTATTCTGTAAATCTATAACTTCAGTGATACAGTGTAAATCTATAACTTCAGTGATACAGTGTAAATCTATAACCTTAGTTATGCAGTGTAAATCTATAACTTCAGTGATAGTGTAAATCTATAACCTTAGTTATACAGTGTAAATCTATAACTTCAGTGATACAGTGTAAATCTATAACTTCGTGACACAGTGTAAATCTATAACTTCAGTGATACAGTGTAATACTATAACTTAAGAGTCCAGGGGTTACCATCCCGAGGGCCCCTGCGACCCCCTGCGACCCCCTGCGTCCCCCTGCGACCCCCTGCGACCCCCTGCGACCCCCTGCGACCCCCTGCGACCCCCTGCGACCCCCTGCGCCCCCCTGCGACCCCCTGCGACCCGCGCTAAGGTTTCATTTGTCCTTCTGAACCTATTACAAAAATACATAAATTTACTGCTGGTTAAATGGAAAAGTAAGTTCAGACATTAGATGGCGTAAAGAACATTGTTGAAAATAAAAACTAGTGTAATCGTAAGAATGAATGAAAATGCATCAAAATGGAATGTCGAATTCCTTCGTGAATTTGATGAGTTCTGTTGCGTCAAGCTTGAACTTTATCATGCACCGTGGCCTGAGGTATCATCACTTTATCATGCACCGTGGCCTGACGTATCATCACTTTATCATGCACCGTGGCCTGACGTATCATCACTTTATCATGCACCGTGGCCTGACGTATCATCACTTTATCATGCACCGTGGCCTGACGTATCATCACTTTATCATGCACCGTGGCCTGACGCATCATCACTTTATCATGCACCGTGGCCTGACGTATCATCACTTTATCATGCACCGTGGCCTGACGCATCATCACTTTATCATGCACCGTGGCCTGACGCATCATCACTTTATCATGCACCGTGGCCTGACGCATCATCACTTTATCATGCACCGTGGCCTGACGCATCATCACTTTATCATGCACCGTGGCCTGACGCATCATCACTTTATCATGCACCGTGGCCTGACGCGTCATCACTTTATCATGCACCGTGGTCTGACGCATCATCACTTTATCATGCACCGTGGCCTGACGCGTCATCTCTTTATCATGCACCGTGGTCTGACGCATCATCACTTTATCATGCACCGTGGCCTGACGCATCATCACTTTATCATGCACCGTGGCCTGACGCATCATCACTTTATCATGCACCGTGGCCTGACGCATCATCACTTTATCATGCACCGTGGCCTGACGCATCATCACTTTATCATGCACCGTGGCCTGACGCATCATCACTTTATCATGCACCGTGGCCTGACGCATCATCACTTTATCATGCACCGTGGCCTGACGCATCATCACTTTATCGTGCACCGTGGCCTGACGCATCATCACTTTATCATGCACCGTGGCCTGACGCACCATCACTTTATCATGCACCGTGGCCTGACGCATCATCACTTTATCATGCACCGTGGCCTAACGCATCATCACTTTATCGTGCACCGTGGCCTGACGCATCATCACTTTATCGTGCACCGTGGCCTGACGCATCATCACTTTATCGTGCACCGTGGCCTGACGCATCATCACTTTATCGTGCACCGTGGCCTGACGCATCATCACTTTCAAAGCTTCTTGTCTGAAGTGGATTCAGGTTATGTGGATGTATTGTACCACTGATGTCAGGTGGACGAGCAGACGATTTTTTTTTTTGCTCTGCGTCGCGTGACTGGCATCATCATCACCAAGAAAGGAAGAAGTCAAGAAGTGCTTTCGGACTCCAAAAGTATATAGAAATCTGGCTATCTTGAGCGATGTGACAGAATAGGTCAATAATCTGTTTCAAAGATTACCACTAAGATTGTAGGGTAGAGGAAAACTGGTGTTTAACGTGTATGTTGAATTGCAAGTGTTTCTGAGGGAAGATACACAAGTTTCTGAAGCAGGTCAATAGAGGTAATTTTTAAACGTTCTCGTCTGTAAACAGCTCTCATCTACCTCAGCTACTAAGGGCAGGAGTTCACAGATCCCTGTGGAATGATACAGTGAAACAGTAAAGCAACTGTATAGTTATTTCATGAAAAATAAGGCGTAATGACTTCCAGCAGTGTGGTCAGGAGATGGCAATGTTTACATGATCCAGTTGAAGTTCTCACCAGACGACTAAGATGAAATATTTCAGACGGAACTCTCTGATTTGCAAGTCAATGACATTTTCAGAGACGTTGAAAAGAAAAAAAAATGACTTGAAATTTTCTGCAAGTATACCCGACACACTTGTAAACTTAAAGGAGTTTACTGCAGGTGTGTTCGCAGTCTTTGGCACCACACACATTTGTAAACACACATTTGCACAGAGTTTTAAGACCGTCACAAACATTAAACTTAATTATTACATAAGAGTTATATAATACAGACAATTTTATTATTAAAGATTAGCCGGTATTCTCCCGGCCCGGGCCTTGTCCAAGTGGTGGCCCGGCCTTGGCTCCCTCTTTAGGGAGTGTCTGAGACCTAAGTCTCCCATGGGAGGAGGCACAAGTACCTCCTCATCTTTGGGACCAACTGTCCCCAGGCCTAGCCACAAGCTAGGCCTCTCTGGTCTGCCATCCCCGCCACAAGGGGGCAAATGGGAATGACAGTCTTATGAACTAAAGGTTCGGGCTCAGGCACCTACCCTACCCTAGAAGGGTTAGGCATGGTGTCGATTTTCGAATACAGACAAAGATGACGAATGTGAGACATGTACAAGACTGAGGACCTGATAACCTCATATAAGTATCTTAAGATACTTAAATAAGTATCTTAAGATACTTATTTAAGAAGAACCTTTAAGTGTGCTATGCTAATTTACTTATTACATTATTTCACTTGTAAACGAAAATTAATAAATTGTTATCCTGAATTACACTTTGTTAAACATGTTATTGTAACTTATTTACGAATGTAATTTAGTTATTTTTTTAACACTGTACTTCCTTATGTTTTCAGTGTAATAAAATCCGAGTGAAAAACTGTGTTACATTTTGACGTTAATCAACCCAGTTGTTGGATTACGATTACTTTGATAATAAAAATATGATTATTTTGGTAACAAAATAACAATTATTTTGATAATAAAAATATGATTATTTTGGTAACAAAATAACAATTATTTTGATAATAAAAATATGATTATTTTGGTAACAAAATAACAATTATTTTGATAATAAAAATATGATTATTTTGGTAACAAAATAACATTTATTTTGATAATAAAAATATGATTATTTTGGTAACAAAATAACGATTACTTTGATAATAAAAAATCACGATTACATTGATAACAAAATCATGATTACTCTGTCAATAAAATCACGATTACTTTCGTAATAAAAATTACAATTACTCTGATAAAAAAGTGACGATTACTTTGACAATATAATCACGATTTTCATAATAGAAATTTACGATTACTTAATAACGAAATGATTGATTCTCTCAAAAATTTTTTACAATCGTAAGTAAGCGCTAAAACCACAAGGGTCATAATCAGCGCTGGTTCTCTCTAATACACGAGGGTAATAAAGGTCATCATTCACTTTGACCTTTCATCATTAATTTTGACCTTTCACCATTCATTTTGACCTGCGTCATTTTATTGCTGTAACGTTTCTTTTTCTTTTTTTTTTTTTTTCTCTCCAGGAGTGTGGTCAAGCCTCAACTCCTGGAGAGCGAAACGTTGTCACAACAGAAATTTACGTTAGTAGCACATGTGTCCTTTTATCTAACATGTTATCCGGTCCACTTATTCAGGATGACTGTGAACCACTGGCTCAGGGGACGTTATTATTGTTTGTTTTGTTGTTGCTGCCATTATTATTATTATTATTATTATTATTATTATTATTATTATTATTATTATTATTATTATTATTATTATTATTATTGTTATTATTATTATTATTATTATTATTATTATTATTATTATTATTATTATTATTATTATTATTATTATTATTATTATTATTATTATTATGCAGTAAAGTCGTAAGTCACAATGCTTTCCGGTGAATGTAAGGTAATCAGGTTCAGTTCAGACCTGATTACCTTAATGTGACATTATCACATTACAGAGAATATTGTGAGAGGTTCTGCCGCCTCTGACTGACACATTCTTTCCTCTTGTTTCTAATATTGTTAATAATGGAGTAGCCTGTAAGTCGTATTCTGACGCACCTTCAGTTGTGTACACCTTCACTCGTGTATACCTTCACTCGTGTACACCTTCACTCGTGTACACCTCCACTGGTGTACACCTTCACTGGCGTACACCTTCCCTCGTGTACACCTCCACTGGTGTACACCTTCACTTGTGTACACCTTCACTGGTGTACACCTTCACTCGTGTACACCTTCAATGGCGTACACCTTCACTCGTGTACACCTTCACTCGTCTACACCTTCAGTACGACACCTCCAGTGGCGTACACCTCCAATGATGTAAGCCTACACTCAGGCTTCAAGCATACACAGACATAACAAACGAGGTTGCTAGCTGGTCAACTAAGGTGAGGTGTCACCCAACACAGCACAACGCTACTGACCCACAAGAATTAAAGAATAAGTTACTTTACGGATAACCATAATTTTTTAGAGATCCTACATACAAAACAAACTCTTAGAACGTTCATATTTATAGTCTTTAGCTATAATTTATATAGTTCATTAATAGGACTCATTTACGCTAATTAGTAAAACTAATTAATATTACAATAGTTAATTATGTAATATTTTAAAACAGTCATAGACAGTTCACACACGAGAGAGGTAAACAAAAGCCAGAAGGGCGTAAACAATGTTTTTTTTTTTTTTTTGTAAATAGAATTAGGACATGCTGTTTGTATCTTGCTTAATCTAGGATACAGCAACAAGATACAGTGAAATGAATAACAGCGCAATGTGCCTCAGAGGTAGAGCGTTCAGCTCACAACCAAAAGAAATCAGACTTGATTCCCGGGAGAAATGGATGTATAGGCACTTTTCCTTATGTCTCCTTTTTTTTTGTTGTTGTTGTGAGAGTAAAGCAGACGATTACTGCGGGACTTATCCCAGGGAGGGAGGGAAGGAGGTTATAATGTAAGTAATTCTTATTTAAAGTAAATAAATCACAGTTTAAGTTGGGCCAATGGCTGAAAATTACGAGACAGACTCGCGCCGACGCTTTTCACTGACAAGAGGGAAACTGGCCAGTCAACATCTCTGGGACAGCCTTCCTTTTCCAGTCTCCCAAGAACACCTTTCTTTTCTTTTTTTTTTTTTTTGAAGAGATTAACCCCAGACAGCCGGCCAGTTGCTCTGAGTAAGCCGTGGATCGTGGGCAGGAACATTATGTAAGTGTACATAACAAGTAACCTCAGCCACATCATGTCAGTATCACAATACCACTTACGGCCATACCATGGATCAAGTATTGTGCTCACTACTGTGTGAGGCACAGCTTGGTATAATCTTGTTATCAATGGCATGTTCGTGTACCTTGGATGAATGCCGTCCACAACAAGTCCACAAATTGCAGATTTATTTTTAGCAACCTTTAGATCCGTTCTGGGCCACTATAAAGTTACAAGGTTAGGTAAGATTCGTCAGGAAACAGGACAAGTGTTTACTGACGCGGGTCTTAGTCACATGACGACCCGCCGCTGTTATCAAATAATTAACAATTATCTTCACTCTGGGGCTTGTCTGTGAATTACATGTTGGAACTGAGACTTACAAACTTACTGAAGATGAAGCAAACTGATGTATCTAAAAACCTCTTGAGAAAGAATAGCACAGAAAATTTATAAGTCAAAAATAGGTCATATAGTGCATAAGATAAATTAAAATGACCCTTACGATTTTACCGCTTCCCTGTGAATATATTACAGACCAGGATCCGGAACCGATTCAGGAAACATGACAAGTGTTTCCTGACACGGGTCTTAGTCATATGACGACCCGCCATCAAGAGACGGGATCCTTGTGTCTGGGTCCAGCAGCACTCTGCCTCACCTCCTGGCCGTTTTCATGACTTCTGGATCGTAAAGGGCATTTCATGACTGCTGGATCGTAAAGGGCGTTTTCGTGACGACTGAGAGAGCGCAACGTTGTGAAATGGACGACAAAATTTGTTCTCGTTGTCGCAATGATTTGAGATTTTTATCAATTTCCGGAATGCATTAAGCATGAACTTTGGAAGAAATCTTTTAATGTATGTGTTTATATACATATGTATGAGTGGAGGGATGGATGGATGAACCTGCTTGGAGACTGACAGATGGATGAATGGGCCTGCTTGAAGACTGACGGATGGATGGATGGACCTGCTTGGAGACTGACGGATGGATGAATGGACCTGCTTGGAGACTGACATGGATGGATGGACCTGCTTGGAGACTGACGGTTGGATGAATGGACCTGCTTGGAGACTGACATGGATGGATGGACCTGCTTGAAGACTGACGGATGGATGGATGGACCTGCTTGGAGACTGACGGATGGATGAATGGACCTGCTTGGAGACTGACATGGATGGATGGACCTGCTTGGAGACTGACGGTTGGATGAATGGACCTGCTTGGAGACTGACATGGATGGATGGACCTGCTTGAAGACTGACGGATGGATGGATGGACCTGCTTGGAGACTGACGGATGGATGAATGGACCTGCTTGGAGACTGACGGATGGATGGATGGACCTGCTTGGAGACTGACGGTTGGATGAATGTTTACAGTTAGATAATGTGTGCAAGGAAAAGCGTAGGTGATGCTGACAGTATTCAGTGTGTGTGGGTTTTCACATGTCTCTCACTGCTCCGAAGGAATATGTCCTACAAGACTATAACAGAAGCGTGGCCTGCAAGACCACAACAGAGGATTGTGGCCTGCAAGACCACAACAGAGAATTGAGGCCTGCAAGACCACAACAGAGGATTGTGGCCTGCAAGACCACAACAGAGGAGCATGGCCTACAAGACCACAACAGAGGAGCGTGGCCTACAAGACCACACCAGAGGAGCGTGGCCTACACGACCACAACAGAGGAGCGTGGCCTGCCAGCCTACAATAGCCTACACTACCATAGACACATAATTACTTATGTTCAGTTCAGACGCAACAAAACACGAAATAAAGAAGAATAAAAAGAAAATAGATATGAGGTGACTATAACGTATTATATGACTTAGTGAGCATTGTGTGTTCCCGACCACTAGCATTGTGTGTTCCCGACCACTAGCATTGTGTGTTCCCGACCACTAGCATTGTGTGTTCCCGACAACTAGCATTGTGTGATCCCGACCACTAGCATTGTGTGTTCCCGACCACTAGCATTGTGTGATCCCGACTACTAGTATTGTGTGTTCCCGACCACTAGCATTGTGTGATCCCGACTACTAGTATTGTGTGTTCCCGACCACTAGCATTGTGTGATCCCGACCACTAGCATTGTGTGATCCCGACCACTAGCATTGTGTGTTTCCGACCACTAGCATTGTGTGTTCCCGACCACTAGCATTGTGTTCCCGACCACTAGCATTGTGTGTTTCCGACCACTAGCATTGTGTGTTTCCGACCACTAGCATTGTGTGATCCCGACCACTAGCATTGTGTGTTTCCGACCACTAGCATTGTGTGTTCCCGACCACTAGCATTGTGTGTTTCCGACCACTAGCATTGTGTGTTCCCGACCACTAGCATTGTGTGTTTCCGACCACTAGCATTGTGTGTTCCCGACCACTAGCATTGTGTGTTTCCGACCACTAGCATTGTGTGTTTCCGACCACTAGCATTGTGTGTTCCCGACCACTAGCATTGTGTGTTTCCCGACCACTAGCATTGTGTGTTTCCGACCACTAGCATTGTGTGTTCCCGACCACTAGCATTGTGTGTTTCCGACCACTAGCATTGTGTGTTTCCGACCACTAGCATTGTGTGTTTCCGACCACTAGCATTGTGTGTTTCCGACCACTAGCATTGTGTGTTTCCGACCACTAGCATTGTGTGTTTCCGACCACTAGCATTGTGTGTTTCCGACCACTAGCATTGTGTGTTTCCGACCACTAGCATTGTGTGTTTCCGACCACTAGCATTGTGTGTTTCCGACCACTAGCATTGTGTGTTTCCGACCACTAGCATTGTGTGTTCCCGACCACTAGCATTGTGTGTTCCCGACCACTAGCATTGTGTGTTTCCGACCACTAGCATTGTGTGTTCCCGACCACTAGCATTGTGTGACCACTAGCATTGTGTGTTCCCGACCACTAGCATTGTGTGTTTCCGACCACTAGCATTGTGTGTTTCCGACCACTAGCATTGTGTGTTTCCGACCACTAGCATTGTGTGTTTCCGACCACTAGCATTGTGTGTTTCCGACCACTAGCATTGTGTGTTCCCGACCACTAGCATTGTGTGTTCCCGACCACTAGCATTGTGTGTTTCCGACCACTAGCATTGTGTGTTTCCGACCACTAGCATTGTGTGTTCCCGACCACTAGCATTGTGTGTTTCCGACCACTAGCATTGTGTGTTTCCGACCACTAGCATTGTGTGTTTCCGACCACTAGCATTGTGTGTTCCCGACCACTAGCATTGTGTGTTTCCGACCACTAGCATTGTGTGTTTCCGACCACTAGCATTGTGTGTTCCCGACCACTAGCATTGTGTGTTTCCGACCACTAGCATTGTGTGTTTCCGACCACTAGCATTGTGTGTTTCCGACCACTAGCATTGTGTGTTTCCGACCACTAGCATTGTGTGTTTCCGACCACTAGCATTGTGTGTTTCCGACCACTAGCATTGTGTGTTTCAGACCACTAGCATTGTGTGTTTCCGACCACTAGCATTGTGTGTTACCGACCACTAGCATTGGGTGTTTCCGACCAGCTAGCATTGTGTGTTTCCGACCACTAGCATTGTGTGTTCCCGACCACTAGCATTGTGTGTTTCCGACCACTAGCATTGTGTGTTCCCGACCACTAGCCGACCACTAGCATTGTGTGTTTCCGACCACTAGCATTGTGTGTTACCGACCACTAGCATTGTGTGTTTCCGACCACTAGCATTGTGTGTTTCCGACCACTAGCATTGTGTGTTTCCGACCACTAGCATTGTGTGTTTCCGACCACTAGCATTGTGTGTTCCCGACCACTAGCATTGTGTGTTTCCGACCACTAGCATTGTGTGTTCCCGACCACTAGCATTGTGTGTTTCCGACCACTAGCATTGTGTGTTTCCGACCACTAGCATTGTGTGTTTCCGACCACTAGCATTGTGTGTTTCCGACCACTAGCATTGTGTGTTTCCGACCACTAGCATTGTGTGTTTCCGACCACTAGCGTTGTGTATTTCCAACCACTAGCATTTTGTGTTTCCGACCACTAGCATTGTGTGTTTCCGACCACTAGCATCACGTGTTTCCGACTACTAGCATTGTGTGTTCCCGACCACTAGCATTGTGTGTTTCCGACCACTAGCATTGTGTGTTTGCGACCACTAGCATTGAGTGTTCCCGACCACTAGCATTGTGTGTTTCCGACCACTAGCATTGTGTGTTTCCGACCACTAGCATTGTGTGTTTGTGTGTTCCCGACCACTAGCATTGTGTGTTTCCGACCACTAGCAATGTGTGTTCCCGACCACTAGCATTGTGTGTTTCCGACCACTAGCATTGTGTGTTTCCGACCACTAGCTTTGTGTGTTCCCGACCTCTAGCATTGTGTGTTTCCGACCACTAGCATTGTGTGTTTCCGACCACTAGCATCACGTGTTTCCGACTACTAGCATTGTGTGTTCCCGACCACTAGCATTGTGTGTTTCCGACCACTAGCATTGTGTGTTCCCGACCACTAGCATTGTGTGTTTCCGACCACTAGCATTGTGTGTTCCCGACGACTAGCATTGTGTGTTTCCGACCACTAGCATTGTGTGTATCCGACCACTAGCATTGTGTGTTTCCGACCACTCGCATTGTGTGTTTGCGACCACTAGCATTGTGTTTCCGACCACTAGCATTGTGTGTTCCCGACCACTAGCATTGTGTGTTTCCGACCACTAGCATTGTGTGTTTCCGACCACTAGCATTGTGTGTTTCCGACCACTAGCATTGTGTGTTCCCGACCACTAGCATTGTGTGTTTCCGACCACTAGACCACTAGCATTGTGTGTTTCCGACCACTAGCATTGTGAGTTCCCGACCACTAGCATTGTGTGTTTCCGACCACTAGCATTGTGTGTTTCCGACCACTAGCATTGTGTGTTTCCGACCACTAGCATTGTGTGTTTCCGACCACTAGCATTGTGTGTTTCCGACCACTAGCATTGTGTGTTTCCGACCACTAGCATTGTGTGTTCCCGACCACTAGCATTGTGTGTTTCCGACCACTAGCATTGTGTGTTTCCGACCACTAGCATTGTGTGTTTCCGACCACTAGCATTGTGTGTTTCCGACCACTAGCATTGTGTGTTTCCGACCACTAGCATTGTGTGTTTCCGACCACTAGCATTGTGTGTTCCCGACCACTAGCATTGTGTGTTTCCGACCACTAGCATTGTGTGTTTCCGACCACTAGCATTGTGTGTTTCCACCACTAGCATTGTGTGTTTCCGACCACTAGCTGTGTGTGTTCCCGACCTCTAGCATTGTGTGTTTCCGACCACTAGCATTGTGTGTTTCCGACCACTAGCATCACGTGTGTGTTCCCGACCACTAGCATTGTGTGTTTCCGACCACTAGCATTGTGTGTTTCCGACCACTAGCATTGTGTGTTTCCGACCACTAGCATTGTGTGTTCCCGACCACTAGCATTGTGTGTTTCCGACCACTAGCATTGTGTGTTCCCGACCACTAGCATTGTGTGTTTCCGACCACTAGCATTGTGTGTTCCCGACCACTAGCATTGTGTGTTCCCGACCACTAGCATTGTGTGTTCCCGACCACTAGCATTGTGTGTTCCCGACCACTAGCATTGTGTGTTTCCGACCACTAGCATTGTGTGTTCCCGACCACTAGCATTGTGTGTTTCCGACCACTAGCATTGTGTGTTTCCGACCACTAGCATTGTGTGTTTCCGACCACTAGCATTGTGTGTTTCCGACCACTAGCATTGTGTGTTTCCGACCACTAGCATTGTGTGTTCCCGACCACTAGCATTGTGTGTTTCCGACCACTAGCATTGTGTGTTCCCGACCACTAGCATTGTGTGTTCCCGACCACTAGCATTGTGTGTTCCCGACCACTAGCATTGTGTGTTTGACCACTAGATTGTGTGTTCCCGACCACTAGCATTGTGTGTTCCCGACCATTAGTGAGCATTGTGTGTTCCCGACCACTAGCATAGTGTGTTCCCGACCACTAGTATTGTGTTCCCGACCACTAGCATTGTGTGTTCTCGACCACTAGTATTGTGTGTTCCCGACCACTAGCATTGTGTTCCCGACCATTAGCATTGTGTGTTTCCGACCACTAGCATTGTGTGTTCCCGACCACTAGCATTGTGTGTTTCCGACCACTAGCATTGTGTGTTCCCGACCACTAGTATTGTGTGTTCCCGACCATTAGTGAGCATTGTGTGTTCCCGACCACTAGCGTTGTGTGTTCCCGACCACTTGTGTGTTCCCGATCACTAGTATTGTGTGTTCCCGACCATTAGCATTGTGTGTTCCTGACCACTAGCATTGTGTGTTCCCGACCACTAGCATTGTGTGTTCCCGACCACTAGCATTGTGTGTTCCCGACCACTAGCATTGTGTGTTCCCGACCACTAGCATTGTGTGTTCCCGACCACTAGCATTGTGTGTTCCCGACCACTAGCATTGTGTGTTTCCGACCACTAGCATTGTGTGTTCCCGACCACTAGCATTGTGTGTTCCCGACCACTAGCATTGTGTGTTCCGACCACTAGCATTGTGTGTTCCCGACCACTAGCAGTGTGACTTCCCGACCACTAGCATTGTGTGTTCCCGACCACTAGCATTGTGTGTTCCCGACCACTAGCATTGTGTGTTCCCGACCACTAGCATTGTGTGTTCCCGACCACTAGCATTGTGTGTTCCCGACCACTAGCATTGTGTGTTCCCGACCACTAGCATTGTGTGTTCCCGACCACTAGCATTGTGTGTTCCCGACCACTAGCATTGTGTGTTCCCGACCACTAGCATTGTGTGTTCCCGACCACTAGCATTGTGTGTTCCCGACCACTAGCATTGTGTGTTCCCGACCACTAGCATTGTGTGTTCCCGACCACTAGCATTGTGTGTTCCCGACCACTAGCATTGTGTGTTCCCGACCACTAGCATTGTGTGTTCCCGACCACTAGCATTGTGTGTTCCCGACCACTAGCATTGTGTGTTTCCGACCACTAGCATTGTGTGTTCCCGACCACTAGCATTGTGTGTTCCCGACCACTAGCATTGTGTGTTCCCGACCACTAGCATTGTGTGTTCCCGACCACTAGCATTGTGTGTTCCCGACCACTAGTATTGTGTGTTCCCGACCATTAGTGAGCATTGTGTGTTCCCGACCACTAGCATTGTGTGTTCCCGACCACTAGCATTGTGTGTTCCCGACCACTAGCGTTATGTGTTCCCGACCACTAGCATTGTGTGTTCCCGACCACTAGCATTGTGTGTTCCCGACCACTAGCATTGTGTGTTCCCGACCACTAGCATTGTGTGTTCCCTACCACTAGCATTGTGTGTTCGCGACCACTAGCATTGTGTGTTCCCGACCACTAGCATTGTGTTCCCGACCACTAGCATTGTGTGTTCCCTAGCACTAGCATTGTGTGTTCCCTAGCACTAGCATTGTGTGTTCCCGACCACTAGCATTATGTGTTCCCGACCACTAGCATTGTGTGTTCCCGACCACTAACATTGTGTGTTCCTGACCACTAGCATTGTGTGTTCCCGACCACTAGCATTGTGTGTTCCCGACCACTAGCATTGAGTGTTCCCGACCACTTGCATTGTGTGTTCTCGACCACTAGCATTGTGTGTTCCCGACCACTAGCATTGTGTGTTCCCGACCACTAGCATTGTTTGTTCCCAACCACTAGCATTGTTTGTTCCCGACCACTAGCATTGTGTGTTCCCGACCACTAGCATTGTGTGATCCCAACCACTAGCATTGTGTGTTTCCGACCACTAGCATTGTGTGTTTCCGACCACTAGCATTGTTTGTTCCCAACCACTAGCATTGTTTGTTCCCGACCACTAGCATTGTGTGTTCCCGACCACTAGCATTGTGTGCTCCCGACCACTAGCATTGTGTGTTCCCGACCACTAGCATTGTGTGCTACTAGCATTGCGTGCTTGTGACCACTAGCGCTCTGCCCCACAACACAATACCCTCGACCTTCTCTCCTCCACAAACCGTGACTTTTCCAATTTATCGCTAAAAAAAAACTAAACAAAACGTTCCTTGTCTAAAATCGGAAGGTCAGTAAATCTATTCGTCAACATTGGAAATGGATGCCGGAAGTCATACCTAGTTGGTTATGTCAGTTCAATCATGTACATGACTTTTAGAGATATTTATATGCATAGATGTGACTCCAGAGGGCTGGTGTACACTCTGAAGGATCGGGTTGTACACGGTATGGTGATACCGAGAAACTGTACATAGTGAACATTTCTGTACCCTTCTGGACATTTAATAAAGGGAACGTTTCACCACGAGTGGTTTTGACCAGTCCTAGTGAACTCAAGCACACTCTGAAGGGCGAAACGTCTCCCCACGAATCGCTTTACTAGTCCTAACGATCTCATTATTTATTATTATTATTATTATTATTATTATTATTATTATTATTATTATTATTATTATTATAGTCATGAGGGGAGCGCTAAACCAGTAGGGATTATACAGCCAATGAATTCATATACACTCTGAAGGGCAAAACAAGATTCTGTTTACTTAGTTTTTTCTATTATCCCTCGAATATGACAAGAATGAAAGTGACGGGGAATGTGACTCCATGAGAAGTTGTCAGTTGTCTGAGCCGTCTGTTGCATCATCCATTTTCCTTTACGCATTTTTTAAACATTATCGTGATTGTAATAAACATATAATCGCTATGGTAAACTTTTACCATCTTTATTCTTCCTGCTCGTCTTTTCCTGTCTTCTTTTGGTTAAGATCAACTGAGTAATGAATATATAGTTATGGTCAGGGACAAGTAGTGGCGGTCAGGGACAGGTAGCAGCGGTCAGGGACAGGTAGTCGCGGTGAGGGACAGGTAGCGGCGGTCAGGGATACGTAGTGGCGGTCAGGGATATGTAGTGGCGGTCAGGGACACATAGTGGCGGTCAGGGATATGTAGTGGCGGTCAGGGACACATAGTGGCGGTCAGGGATATGTAGTGGCGGTCAGGGACACATAGTGGCGGTCAGGGACAGGTAGTGGCGGTCAGGGACACGTAGTGGCGGTCAGGGACACGTAGTGGCGGCCAGGGACACGTAGTGGCGGTCAGGGACACGTAGTGGCGGTCAGGGACACGTAGTGGCGGTCAGGGACACGTAGTGACGGTCAGGTACACGTAGTGGTGGTCAGGGACACGTAGTGGCGGTCAGGGACACGTAGTGGCGGTCAGGGACACGTAGTAGCGGTCAGGGACACGTAGTTGCGGTCAGGGACACGTAGTGGCGGTCAGGGACACGTAGTGGCGGTCAGGGACACGTAGTGGCGGTCAGGGACACGTAGTGGCGGTCAGGGACACGTAGTGCCGACACACGTATGAAAAAAGACGCTTGTACAGTGCTAAGTACTTCTGTTATTGGAAAAATCCCCCTCCCGGCTTTTATTGATTCGATACAGACATGAAACTATAGTGTGGAGGTCAGGGGTAGTGTAGGTGAAGTAGACAAGATTATTACACAGGTACGAGACAGGTGCACTGCTCAAGACATGTGTTAAGGGAAGGTTCTGTTGTGAGTGGCATCTTCAACATTTCCTTAATGTACTGATGAGTGAATATGTGTATGTGTGTGTGTGTGTGTGTGTGTGTGTGTGTGTGTGTGTGTGTGTGTGTGTGTGTGTGTGTGTGTGTGTGTGTGTGTGTGTGTGTGTGTGTGTGTGTGTACTCACCTATTTGTGGTTGCAGGGGTCGAGTCTTAGCTCCTGGCCCCACCTCTTCACTGGTTGCTACTGGGTCCTCTCTCTCCCTGCTCCATGAGCTTTGTCATACCTCGTCTTAAAACTATGTATGGTTCCCGCTTCCACTACGTCACTTTCTAGGATATTCCACTGCCTGACAACTCTATGACTGAAGAAATACTTCCTAACATCTCTTTGACTCATCTGAGTCTTCAACTTCCAATAGTGACCTCTTATTTCTGTGTCTCCTCCCTGGAACATCTGTCTTTGTCCACCTTGTCTATTCCGCGCAGTATTTTATATGTCGTTATCATGTCTCCCCTGACCCTCCTGTCCTCCAGTGTCATCAGGCCAATTTCCCTTAACCTTTCTTCATAGGACATTCCCCTTAGCTCTGGAACTAACCTTGTCAAAAACCTTTGCACTTTCTCTAATTTCTTGACGTGCTTGATCAAGTGCAGGTTCCAAACAGGTGCTGCATACTCCAGTATGGGCCTGACATACACGGTGTACAGTGTCTTGAGCGATTCCTTGCTAAGGTATCGGAACGCTGTTCTCAGGTTTGCCAGGCGCCCATATGTTGCAGCAGTTATCTGGTTGATGTGTGCTTCCGGAGACATGCTCGGAGTTATATCACCCCAAGATCTTTCTCCTTGAGCGAGGTTTGCAGTCTTTGGCCACCTAGCCTATACTCCGTCTGCGGTCTTCTGTGCCCTTTCCCTATCTTCATGACTTTGCATTTGGCGGGATTAAATTCGAGAAGCCAGTTGCTGGACCAGGTGTCCAGTCTGTCCAGGTCTCTTTGAAGTCCTGCTTGATCCTCATCTGATTTAATTCTCCTCATTAACTTCACATCGTCTGCGAACAGGGACGCTTCTGAGTCTAACCCTTCCATCATGTCGTTCACACATACCAAAAATAGCACTGGTCCTAGGACCGACCCCTGTGGGACCCCACTCGTCACAGGTGCCCACTGTGATACCTCATTACGTACCATGACTCGTTGTTGCCTCCCTGTCAGGTATTCTCTGATCCATTGCAGTGCCCTTCCTGTTATATGCGCCTGATCCTCTAGCTTGTGCACTAATCTCTTGTGAGGAACTGTGTCAAAGGCCTTCTTGCAGTCCAAGAAGATGCAATCAACCCACCCTTCTCTCTCGTGTCTTACTTCTGTTATTTTATCATAAAACTCCAGAAGGTTTGTGACACAGGGTTTGCCTTCCATGAATCCGTGCTGGTTGGTGTTTATACTCTTGTTCCGTTCAAGGTGCTCCACCACTCTCCTCCTGATAATCTTCTCCATAACTTTGCTTACTATTCACGTCAGTGACACGGGTCTATAGTTTAGTGCCTCTTTTCTGTCTCCTTTTTTTAAAAATGGGAACTACATTTGCCGTCTTTCATACCTCAGGTAGTTGCCCAGTTTCCAGGGACGTGTTGAAGATTGTGGTAAGTGGCACACACAGCATATCCGCTCCCTCTCTAAGGACCCACGGGGTGATGTTGTCCGGTCCCATTGCCTTTGAGGTATCGATGTCCCTTAACAGCTTCTTCACCTCATTTGTATTTATGCCATCCAACACTTGTTGGTATATTTCTTGCTGGTACCCCCCTCTGGTCTGTCCTCCCAGAGGCCTTCCTGTCTCCACTGTAAATACTTCCTTAAATCTCATGTTGAGCTCCTCACATACCTCTTGATCGTTTCTTGTGAGTTCTCCACCTTCTTTCCTCAGCCTTATCACCTGGTCTTTGACTGTTGTCTGCGTGTGTGTGTAGGTGTGTGTGTAGGTGTGTGTGTGTAGGTCTGTGTGTGTGTGTGTAGATGTGTGTGTGTGTGTGTGTGTGTGTGTGTGTGTGTGTGTGTGTGTGTGTGTGTGTGTGTGTGTGTATGTGTGTGTGCGTGTGTGTGTGTGTGTGTGTGTGTGTGCACGCGTGTCTTGTATCTGCAACTTGTCGATGTCCCAGTAACAGTTCCACCAAAATGATTAACAATGTCGCCAAAATGCTGTGTCCTGACAGCTATGTCGACTGTGTTCTCATGGTAGTCAGGGTTACGTACCTTGTAGCGAGTCATATGGAATCTGGTGAAAACTCAGGACTTCGTCTTGTTGTCGTGTTGCGAGTGGAAAAGCATTAGTCATCCCATGTTAGTTGATTTCCAGCAAACTTTGAGGGACAACTTATCTCCAGCTCTTAGGATAAGATTCTGGTCGGACTTTTAACCCCGGAGGGTTAGCACCACCCAAGATAATCCAGTAAAGTCAGTGCGTCATCGATGGCTGTGTGTCTTATTTCCACTGGGGTCCTTCAAACTTGTCCCCCAGGATGCTACCCATACCAGTCGATTAACACTCAGGTACCTAAAAGAAGAGCATCGAGGAGGGAAAGTTTGTCTTCATGTTCCACTTCAAACATGAATGTAATGGAAGGGTCAATCAACTGTTTATAGTCTCTATACTTCTACCTTCTGTTTATTACTCATTTAATACTAATACAGAGATCTTTACACCAAACTTTCACATTAAAGTCGAAGCTGAAGACAAAGAATTATCAAAGAATTATCTGGACTGGAAGAAAGAGTGAAATATGAACAAACTATAGTTTCCCTTTAATTTTACATGTAACTAAACGTGTTCAAGGTGTTCATAGAATAAAATAAAACTCTTTAACACAGTCTGGAAGGTTTATACATTATAATGTTTCATGTAATACACAGAGGCTTTTACAAGTTACTAAACATGTGTTGTAGAGTTTATGTAATATAGAGAAGGGTAAGTGAGGAAGTGACTGGTCCAGTGTAGGTGACTGGTCCAGTGTAGGTGACTGGTTCAGTGTAGGTGACTGGTTCAGTGTAGGTGACTGGTCCAGTGTAGGTGACTGGTCCAGTGTAGGTGACTGGTCCAGGGTAGGTGACTGGTTCAGTGTAGGTGACTGGTCCAGGGTAGGTGACTGGTCCAGTGTAGGTGACTGGTCCAGTGTAGGTGACTGGTTCAGTGTAGGTGACTGGTCCAGTGTAGGTGACTGGTTCAGTGTAGGTGACTGGTCCAGGGTAGGTGACTGGTCCAGTGTAGGTGACTGGTCCAGTGTAGGTGACTGGTCCAGGGTAGGTGACTGGTCCAGTGTAGGTGACTGGTTAAGTGTAGGTGACTGGTCCAGTGTAGGTGACTGGTCCAGGGTAGGTGACTGGTCCAGTGTAGGTGACTGGTTCAGTGTAGGTGACTGGTCCAGGGTAGGTGACTGGTCCAGTGTAGGTGACTGGTTCAGTGTAGGTGACTGGTCCAGTGTAGGTGACTGGTTCAGTGTAGGTGACTGGTCCAGGGTAGGTGACTGGTTCAGTGTAGGTGACTGGTCCAGTGTAGGTGACTGGTCCAGGGTAGGTGACTGGTCCAGTGTAGGTGACTGGTTCAGTGTAGGTGACTGGTCCAGTGTAGGTGACTGGTTCAGTGTAGGTGACTGGTCCAGGGTAGGTGACTGGTCCAGGGTAGGTGACTGGTCCAGTGTAGGTGATTGGTTCAGTGTAGGTGACTGGTCCAGTGTAGGTGACTGGTCCAGTGTAGGTGACTGGTCCAGTGTAGGTGACTGGTCCAGTGTAGGTGACTGATTCAGTGTAGGTGACTGATCCAGGGTAGGTGACTGGTCCAGTGTAGGTGACTGGTTCAGTGTAGGTGACTGGTCCAGGGTAGGTGACTGGTCCAGTGTAGGTGACTGGTTCAGTGTAGGTGACTGGTCCAGTGTAGGTGACTGGTTCAGTGTAGGTGACTGGTCCAGGGTAGGTGACTGGTCCAGTGTAGGTGACTGGTCCAGTGTAGGTGACTGGTCCAGGGTAGGTGACTGGTCCAGTGTAGGTGACTGGTTCAGTGTAGGTGACTGGTCCAGTGTAGGTGACTGGTTCAGTGTAGGTGACTGGTCCAGGGTAGGTGACTGGTCCAGTGTAGGTGACTGGTTCAGTGTAGGTGACTGATCCAGTGTAGGTGACTGGTTCAGTGTAGGTGACTGGTCCAGGGTAGGTGACTGGTTCAGTGTAGGTGACTGGTCCAGTGTAGGTGACTGGTCCAGGGTAGGTGACTGGTCCAGTGTAGGTGACTGGTTCAGTGTAGGTGACTGGTCCAGTGTAGGTGACTGGTCCAGTGTAGGTGACTGATTCAGTGTAGGTGACTGATCCAGGGTAGGTGACTGGTCCAGTGTAGGTGACTGGTTCAGTGTAGGTGACTGGTCCAGGGTAGGTGACTGGTCCAGTGTAGGTGACTGGTTCAGTGTAGGTGACTGGTCCAGTGTAGGTGACTGGTTCAGTGTAGGTGACTGGTCCAGGGTAGGTGACTGGTCCAGTGTAGGTGACTGGTCCAGTGTAGGTGACTGGTCCAGGGTAGGTGACTGGTCCAGTGTAGGTGACTGGTTCAGTGTAGGTGACTGGTCCAGTGTAGGTGACTGGTTCAGTGTAGGTGACTGGTCCAGGGTAGGTGACTGGTCCAGTGTAGGTGACTGGTTCAGTGTAGGTGACTGATCCAGTGTAGGTGACTGGTTCAGTGTAGGTGACTGGTCCAGGGTAGGTGACTGGTTCAGTGTAGGTGACTGGTCCAGTGTAGGTGACTGGTCCAGGGTAGGTGACTGGTCCAGTGTAGGTGACTGGTTCAGTGTAGGTGACTGGTCCAGTGTAGGTGACTGGTTCAGTGTAGGTGACTGGTCCAGGGTAGGTGACTGGTCCAGGGTAGGTGACTGGTCCAGTGTAGGTGACTGGTTCAGTGTAGGTGACTGGTCCAGTGTAGGTGACTGGTCCAGTGTAGGTGACTGGTCCAGTGTAGGTGACTGGTCCAGTGTAGGTGACTGGTCCAGTGTAGGTGACTGGTCCAGTGTAGATGACTGGTCCAGTGTAGGTGACTGGTCCAGTGTAGGTGACTGGACCAGTGTATGTGACTGGTCCAGTGTAGGTGACTGGTCCAGTGTAGGTTACTGGACCAGTGTAGGTGACTGGTCCAGTGTAGGTTACTGGACCAGTGTAGGTTACTGGACCAGTGTAGGTTACTGGACCAGTGTAGGTTACTGGACCAGTGTAGGTGACTGGACCAGTGTAGGTGACTGGACCAGTGTAGGTGATTGAACCCAACAGGTCACCGAAGTAGAGATACTTTTTAAGAAGTATTAAGTTACCAACTGTTTTCCAGTTGTCATTTTTCTTTATGTGAAGTCATACAAGTGTCAGATTGTAGGTTCTGACTGAAGGAGAGTCTAATTTATTTTTGCCTATATCTGTCTCCCTCCTTGACGACCAACTCTGCCACAGAAGGCTGCTACTCATCTCCAAGCATGACACAAGACTTGACAAAGCTCATGGAGAGCGAAACGTTGCTACAATAAGATGTCGCATTAGTTGCACGTGTGTCCTTTTACCTAATTCTACCCAAAATTATTTCACTAACAGCCTTTTCCGGCATATAAGGCGTGCCTTTTTTTCCCATAAAATGTCTCGGAGATTCAGACTGTGCCTTACATGCTCAAGGTCAGGGTCAAGGGTAGGTTTTAAGTTGCGCTTTAGCGTAAAGTAAGAGTGTAATCAACCCTTGAACACGATCACTGATTTACCGTTATGATGAGTCTGTCATGCGCCTTATATGACGGAAAACACGGTATTTATGGTTCTTGATGAGTATTAGTTCCGTGAGGTTCCTCCAATGTATATGTTGTCACCGTCACTACAAGGGATGAAGGACACACTGATTTTAACCGTTTGTAGATATGGTCGTTTCTTTGACGGTGGTAGAGGCTGGAACAGCCTCTAATGAATTTAGAATTTTGACAAGTGGATGGACACATTATGAGTAGGACAAGTGATATACCTGTCATTGTTGTTTTCAGTTTTAAGAAGATAAGAAACATGAGAAAGGAAGAACACTTCAGCAGGCTTACTGTCCCATATTAGGTAGGTCTTTCTCTAAAGGTATTTAAGATCGTTACACAAATAACCCGCACATAGGAGACAGGAGCTTACGACGACGTTTCGGCTAGTGTGACTTTGTAAATGGTACAAGACAGACCGAAACGTCGTCGTAAGCTCCTCTCTCTTCTATGTGCGGGTTATTTGTGTAGTGTTCCAGTCAGGGTATTGTGACATTTTGTTATTTAGGATCTTTAGTGAGTTACTCCTGCAGTCACGATCGACGCTCAATAACAGGTAAAGCTGGGAGAAATACTTGAACTGATCTGGCATTCTTCCTGAAGGAACTAAGGTTCACACATTCAGTAAACCCTGAGGAACAACCCCATGAAATCAGGTGTTTCAGTTTGAACTTCAAGTTGCGACCAGAAGAGAGTTACATCTGGTTTGACCAGTTAGTTAAAATGCAGTAGGTTGTCCAGCAATTAACACGTCCATAAATGGGAGGGTATTGTTAAGTTCTTGTTCTTGGGGGGAATTATATAGAATTAGATATAGTGCCTAGAATCAGTAGTGACATACACGCGCCGCGTCATGCCAGTGTGTTGTGTTATGTGAGTGGTGGTAGTGACCTAGGTGAATAAGTCACATGTGAAATACTTTGGTACCTTTACTGACGAGATATTGTCAATAAAGATATAAATCAGGTGAACGTGACTCAAAGATACAAGTGTCCACGTGTCCATGTGTTCGAGTATCCAGGTGTCTGCCTGTCCATGTGTCCACATTGTGTGATATTTCTGTACATGGTGATCAGCAGTGCATTAGACACAACTGTGAGCATAGCTAGTAAAAATAATTATTGAAAAGATGTCCATAGTGAGTGCAAGAAAGCTACATCTAGGTGTCTAACATGACACTACCTGGGTAGTAGTGACACCAGAACCCTGGGTAGTAGTGACACCAGAACCCTGGGTAGTAGTGACACCAGAACCCTGGGTAGTAGTGACACCAGAACCCTGGGTAGTAGTGACACCAGAACCCTGGGTAGTAGTGACACCAGAACCCTGGGTAGTAGTGACACCAGAACCCTGGGTAGTAGTGACACCAGAACCCTGGGTAGTAGTGACACCAGAACCCTGGGTAGTAGTGACACCAGAACCCTGGGTAGTAGTGACACCAGAACCCTGGGTAGTAGTGACACCAGAACCCTGGGTAGTAGTGACACCAGAACCCTGGGTAGTAGTGACACCAGAACCCTGGGTAGTAGTGACACCAGAACCCTGGGTAGTAGTGACACCAGAACCCTGGGTAGTAGTGACACCAGAACCCTGGGTAGTAGTGACACAAGAACCCAGAACCCTGGGTAGTAGTGACACCAGACCCCTGGGTAGTAGTGACACCAGAACCCTGGGTAGTAGTGACACCAGAACCCTGGGTAGTAGTGACACCAGAACCCTGGGTAGTAGTGACACCAGAACCCTGGGTAGTAGTGACACCAGAACCCTGGGTAGTAGTGACACCAGAACCCTGGGTAGTAGTGACACCAGAACCCTGGGTAGTAGTGACACCAGAACCCTGGGTAGTAGTGACACCAGAACCAGAGTGACACCCTGGGTGGTAGTAGTGACACCAGAACCCTGACACCAGAACCCTGGGTAGTAGTGACACCAGAACCCTGGGTAGTAGTGACACCAGAACCCTGGGTAGTAGTGACACCAGAACCCTGGGTAGTAGTGACACCAGAACCCTGGGTAGTAGTGACACCAGAACCCTGGGTAGTAGTGACACCAGAACCCTGGGTAGCAGTGACACCAGAACCCTGGGTAGTAGTGACACCAGAACCCTGGGTAGCAGTGACACCAGAACCCTGGGTAGTAGTGACACCAGAACCCTGGGTAGTAGTGACACCAGAACCCTGGGTAGTAGTGACACCAGAACCCTGGGTAGTAGTGACACCAGAACCCTGGGTAGTAGTGACACCAGAACCCTGGGTAGTAGTGACACCAGAACCCTGGGTAGCAGTGACACCAGAACCCTGGGTAGTAGTGACACCAGAACCCTGGGTAGTAGTGACACCAGAACCCAGGGTAGTAGTGACACCAGAACCCTGGGTGGTAGTGACACCAGAACCCTGGGTGGTAGTGACACCAGAACTCTGGGTAGTAGTGACACCAGAACCCTGGGTAGTAGTGACATCAGAACCCTGGGTAGTAATGACACCAGCACCCTGGATAGTAGTGACACCAGAACTCTGGGTGGTAGTGACACCAGAACCCTGGGTAGAAGTGACACCAGAACTCTGGGTAGTAGTGACATCAGAACCCTGGGTAGTAATGACACCAGAACCCTAGGTAGTAGTGACACCAGAACCCTGGGTAGTAGTGACACCAGAACCCTGGGTGGTAATGACGCCAGAACCCTGGGTGGTAGTGACACCAGAACTCTGGGTAGTAGTGACACCAGAACCCTGGGTAGTAGTGACATCAGAACCCTGGGTAGTAATGACACCAGCACCCTGGATAGTAGTGACACCAGAACTCTGGGTGGTACTGACACCAGAACCCTGGGTAGAAGTGACACCAGAACTCTGGGTAGTAGTGACATCAGAACCCTGGGTAGTAATGACACCAGAACCCTAGGTAGTAGTGACCCCAGAACCCTGGGTAGTAGTGACACCAGAACCCTGGGTGGTAATGACGCCAGAACCCTGGGTGGTAGTGACACCAGAACCCTGGGTAGTAGCGACACCAGAACCGTGGGTAGTAGTGACATCAGAACCCTGGGTAGTAATGACACAAGAACTCTGGGTAGTAGTGACACCAGAACCCTGGGTGGTAGTGACACCAGAACCCTGGCTAGAAGTGACACCAGAACTCTGGGTAGTAGTGACACCAGAACCCTTCGTAGAAGTGACACCAGAACCCTGGGTGGTAGTGACACCAGAACCCTGGGTAGAAGTGACACCAGAACTCTGGGTAGTATTGACACCAGAACCCTGGGTAGAAGTGACACCAGAATCCTGGGCGGTAGTGACACCAGAACCCTGGGTAGAAGTGACACCAGAACCCTTGGTGGTAGTGGCACCAGAACCCTGGGTAGAAGTGACACCAGAACCCTGGGTGGTAGTGACACCAGAACCCTGGGTAGAAGTGACACCAGAACTCTGGGTAGTAGTGGCACCAGAACCCTGGGCAGAAGTGACACCAGAACCCTGGATGGTAGTGACACCAGAACCCTGGGTAGAAGTGACACCAGAACCCTGGGTGGTAGTGGCACCAGAACCCTGGGTAGAAGTGACACTAGAACCCTGGGAGGTAGTGACACCAGAACCCTGGGTAGAAGTGACACCAGAACCCTGGGTAGTAGTGACACCAAAACCCTGGGTAGTAGTGACACCAGAACCCTGGGTAGAAGTGACACTAGAACCCTGGATAGTAGTGACACCAGAATCCTGGGTAGCAGTGACACCAGAACCCTGGGTAGATGTGACACCAGAACCCTGGGTGGTAGTGACATCAGAACCCTGGGTAGTAGTGACACCAGAACCCTGGGTAGAAGTGACACCAGAACTCTGGGTGGTAGTGACATCAGAACCCTGGGTAGTAGTGACACCAGAACCCTGGGTAGTAGTGACACCAGAACCCTGGGTAGAAGTGACACCAGAACCCTGGGTAGATGTGAAACCAGAACCCTGGGTAGTAGTGACACCAGAACCCTGGGTAGTAGTGACACCAGAACCCTGGGTGGTAGTGACATCAGAACCCTGGGTAGATATGACACCAGAACCCTGGGTGGTAGTGACATCAGAACCCTGGGTCGTAGTGACACCAGAACCCTGGGTAGAAGTGACACCAGAACACTGGGTAGTAGTGACACCAGAACCCTGGGTAGAAGTGACACCAGAACCCTGGGTCGTAGTGACACCAGAACCCTGGGTTGTAGTGACACCAGAACCCTGGGTAGAAGTGACACCAGAACCCTGGGTAGATGTGACACCAGAACCCTGGGTGGTAGTGACAACAGAACCCTGGGTAGTAGTGACACCAGAACCCTGGGTGGTAGTGACACCAGAACCCTGGGTAGTAGTGACACCAGAACCCTGGGTGGTAGTGACACCAGAACCCTGGGTAGCAGTGACACCAGAACCCTGGGTAGCAGTGATACCAGAACCCTGGGTGGTAGTGACACCAGAACCCTGGGTAGTAGTGACACCAGAACCCTGGGTAGAAGTGACACCAGAACCCTGGGTGGTAGTGACACCAGAACCCTGGGTAGAAGTGACACCAGAACCCTGGGTGGTAGTGACACCAGAACCCTGGGTAGAAGTGACACCAGAACCCTGGGTAGTAGTGACACCAGAACCCTGGGTAGTAGTGACACCAGAACCCTGGGTAGAAGTGACACTAGAACCCTGGATAGTAGTGACACCAGAATCCTGGGTAGCAGTGACACCAGAACCCTGGGTAGATGTGACACCAGACCCCTGGGTGGTAGTGACATCAGAACCCTGGGTAGTAGTGACACCAGAACCCTGGGTAGTAGTGACACCAGAACCCTGGGTAGTTGTGACACCAGAACCCTGGGTTGTAGTGACACCAGAACCCTGGGTAGTAGTGACACCAGAACCCTGGGTAGTAATGACACCAGAACCCTGGGTAGTAGTGACATCAGAACCCTGGGTAGTAGTGACACCAGAACCCTGGGTGGTAGTGACATCAGAACCCTGGGTGGTAGTGACACCAGAACCCTGGGTAGTAATGACACCAGAACCCTAGGTAGTAGTGACATCAGAACCCTGGGTAGTAATGACACCAGAACTCTGGGTAGTAGTGACACCAGAACCCTGGGTGGTAGTGACACCAGAACCCTGGGTAGAAGTGACACCAGAACCCTGGGTAGTAGTGACACCAGAACCCTGGGTAGTAGTGACACCAGAACCCTGGGTGGTAGTGACACCAGAACCCTGGGTAGTAGTGACACCAGAACCCTGGGTAGTAGTGACACCAGAACCCTGGGTAGAAGTGACACCAGAACCCTGGGTAGTAGTGACACCAGAACCCTGGGTAGTAGTGACACCAGAACCCTGGGTAGTAGTGACACCAGAACCCTGGGTAGTAGTGACACCAGAACCCTGGGTAGTAGTGACACCAGAACCCTGGGTAGTAGTGACACCAGAACCCTGGGTAGTAGTGACACCAGAACCCTGGGTAGTAGTGACACCAGAACCCTGGGTAGTAGTGACACCAGAACCCTGGGTAGTAGTGACACCAGAACCCTGGGTAGTAGTGACACCAGAACCCTGGGTAGTAGTGACACCAGAACCCTGGGTAGTAGTGACACCAGAACCCTGGGTAGTAGTGACACCAGAACCCTGGGTAGTAGTGACACCAGAACCCTGGGTAGTAGTGACACCAGAACCCTGGGTAGTAGTGACACCAGAACCCTGGGTAGTAGTGACACCAGAACCCTGGGTAGTAGTGACACCAGAACCCTGGGTAGTAGTGACACCAGAACCCTGGGTAGTAGTGACACCAGAACCCTGGGTAGTAGTGACACCAGAACCCTGGGTAGTAGTGACACCAGAACCCTGGGTAGTAGTGACACCAGAACCCTGGGTAGTAGTGACACCAGAACCCTGGGTAGTAGTGACACCAGAACCCTGGGTAGTGACACCAGAACCCTGGGTGTAGTGACACCAGAACCCTGGGTGGTAGTGACACCAGAACCCTGGGTAGTAGTGACACCAGAACCCTGGGTAGTAGTGACACCAGAACCCTGGGTAGTAGTGACACCAGAACCCTGGGTAGTAGTGACACCAGAACCCTGGGTAGTAGTGACACCAGAACCCTGGGTAGTAGTGACACCAGAACCCTGGGTGGTAGTGACACCAGAACCCTGGGTAGTAGTGACACCAGAACCCTGGGTAGTAGTGACATCAGAACCCTGGGTAGTAATGACACCAGCACCCTGGATAGTAGTGACACCAGAACTCTGGGTGGTAGTGACACCAGAACCCTGGGTAGAAGTGACACCAGAACTCTGGGTAGTAATGACACCAGAACCGTGGGTCGTAGTGACAGCAGAACCCTGGGGAGTAGTGACGCCAGAACCCTGGGTAGTAATGACACCAGAACACTGGGTGGTAGTGACACCAGAACCCTGGCTAGAAGTGACACCAGAACTCTGGGTAGTATTGACACCAGAACCCTGGGTAGTAGTGACACCAGAACCCTGGGTAGTAGTGACACCAGAACCCTGGGTGGTAGTGACACCAGAACCCTGGGTAGTAGTGACACCAGAACCCTGGGTAGTAGTGACACCAGAACCCTGGGTAGTAGTGACACCAGAACCCTGGGTAGTAGTGACACCAGAACCCTGGGTAGTAGTGACACCAGAACCCTGGGTAGTAGTGACACCAGAACCCTGGGTAGTAGTGACATCAGAACCCTGGGTAGTAGTGACACCAGAACCCTGGGTAGTAGTGACACCAGAACCCTGGGTAGTAGTGACACCAGAACCCTGGGTGGTAATGACGCCAGAACCCTGGGTGGTAGTGACACCAGAACCCTGGGTAGTAGCGACACCAGAACCGTGGGTAGTAGTGACATCAGAACCCTGGGTAGTAATGACACAAGAACTCTGGGTAGTAGTGACACCAGAACCCTGGGTGGTAGTGACACCAGAACCCTGGCTAGAAGTGACACCAGAACTCTGGGTAGTAGTGACACCAGAACCCTGGGTAGAAGTGACACCAGAACCCTGGGTGGTAGTGACACCAGAACCCTGGGTAGAAGTGACACCAGAACTCTGGGTAGTAGTGACACCAGAACCCTGGGTAGAAGTGACACCAGAACCCTGGGCGGTAGTGACACCAGAACCCTGGGTAGAAGTGACACCAGAACCCTTGGTGGTAGAGGCACCAGAACCCTGGGTAGAAGTGACACCAGAACCCTGGGTGGTAGTGACACCAGAACCCTGGGTAGAAGTGACACCAGAACTCTGGGTAGTAGTGGCACCAGAACCCTGGGCAGAAGTGACACCAGAACCCTGGATGGTAGTGACACCAGAACCCTGGGTAGAAGTGACACCAGAACCCTGGGTGGTAGTGGCACCAGAACCCTGGGTAGAAGTGACACTAGAACCCTGGGTGGTAGTGACACCAGAACCCTGTGTAGAAGTGACACCAGAAACCTGGGTAGTAGTGACACCAAAACCCTGGGTAGTAGTGACACCAGAACCCTGGGTAGAAGTGACACTAGAACCCTGGATAGTAGTGACACCAGAATCCTGGGTAGCAGTGACACCAGAACCCTGGGTAGATGTGACACCAGAACCCTGGGTGGTAGTGACATCAGAACCCTGGGTAGTAGTGACACCAGAACCCTGGGTAGTAGTGACACCAGAACCCTGGGTAGTAGTGACACCAGAACCCTGGGTAGTAGTGACACCAGAACTCTGGGTAGTAGTGACATCAGAACCCTGGGTAGTAATGACACCAGAACCCTAGGTAGTAGTGACCCCAGAACCCTGGGTAGTAGTGACACCAGAACCCTGGGTGGTAATGACGCCAGAACCCTGGGTGGTAGTGACACCAGAACCCTGGGTAGTAGCGACACCAGAACCGTGGGTAGTAGTGACATCAGAACCCTGGGTAGTAATGACACCAGAACTCTGGGTAGTAGTGACACCAGAACCCAGGGTGGTAGTGACACCAGAACCCTGGCTAGAAGTGACACCAGAACTCTGGGTAGTAGTGACACCAGAACCCTGGGTAGAAGTGACACCAGAACCCTGGGTGGTAGTGACACCAGAACCCTGGGTAGAAGTGACACCAGAACTCTGGGTAGTAGTGACACCAGAACCCTGGGTAGAAGTGACACCAGAACCCTGGGCGGTAGTGACACCAGAACCCTGGGTAGAAGTGACACCAGAACCCTTGGTGGTAGTGGCACCAGAACCCTGGGTAGAAGTGACACCAGAACCCTGGGTGGTAGTGACACCAGAACCCTGGGTAGAAGTGACACCTGAACTCTGGGTAGTAGTGGCACCAGAACCCTGGGCAGAAGTGACACCAGAACCCTGGATGGTAGTGACACCAGAACCCTGGGTAGAAGTGACACCAGAACCCTGGGTGGTAGTGGCACCAGAACCCTGGGTAGAAGTGACACTAGAACCCTGGGTGGTAGTGACACCAGAACCCTTGGTAGAAGTGACACCAGAACCCTGGGTAGTAGTGACACCAAAACCCTGGGTAGTAGTGACACCAGAACCCTGGGTAGAAGTGACACTAGAACCCTGGATAGTAGTGACACCAGAATCCTGGGTAGTAGTGACACCAGAACCCTGGGTGGTAGTGACATCAGAACCCTGGGTAGTAGTGACACCAGAACCCTGGGTAGTAGTGACACCAGAACCCTGGGTAGATGTGACACCAGAACCCTGGGTGGTAGTGACATCAGAACCCTGGGTAGTAGTGACACCAGAACCCTGGGTGGTAGTGACATCAGAACCCTGGGTAGTAGTGACACCAGAACCCTGGGTAGTAGTGACACCAGAACCCTGGGTAGTAGTGACACCAGAACCCTGGGTGGTAGTGACATCAGAACCCTGGGTAGTAGTGACACCAGAACCCTGGGTAGTAGTGACACCAGAACCCTGGGTAGATGTGACACCAGATCCCTGGGTGGTAGTGACATCAGAACCCTGGGTAGTAGTGACATCAGAACCCTGGGTGGTAGTGACATCAGAACCCTGGGTAGTAGTGACACCAGAACTCCGGGTAGTAGTGACACCAGAACCCTGGGTAGTAGTGACACCAGAACCCTGGGTAGTAGTGACACCAGAACCCTGGGTAGTAGTGACACCAGAACCCTGGGTAGTAGTGACACCAGAACCCTGGGTAGTAGTGACACCAGAACCCTGGGTAGTAGTGACACCAGAACCCTGGGTAGATGTGACACCAGAACCCTGGGTAGAAGTGACACCAGAGCCATGAATGGCATGACTCACTACTGTCTGGAGGTTTCCTAACAATAACTAGGCTTCGTGTCCTGGTTGCCTCCCACACCAGCTGACATTAAACATATCCTGCAGTTACTGCATCCTATATCCTGTATTGCCCTATCTTACCTATCTTCCAGGTGCTCCAGTCATTTATTTTACACACACACACACACACACACACACACACACACACACACACACACACACACAGATAGGATATTCCAGAGAGGGGACACAGAAACAAGGGGTCACAACTGGAAGCTGAAGACTCAGACGAGTCACAGGGACGTTAGGAAGTATTTCTTCAGTCATAGAGTCGTCAGGAAGTGGAATAGCCTAGCAAGTGAAGTAGTGGAGGCAGGAACCACACATAGTTTTAAGAAGAGGTATGACAAAGCTCAGGAAGCAGAGAGGGAGAGGACCTAGTAGCGATCAGTGAAGAGGCGGGGTCAGGAGCTGAGTCTCGACCCCTGCAACCACAATTAGGTGAGTACAATTAGGTGAGTACAAAGATTTTTTAAGTCAGTACAATACTGCGACTAGCCAGGAATCGAACCCGTGACATCTAGCCTTGCTCCTGAGAACTAAACTAGCTTCCCGACGTATTAAAGGATGGTGGTCAAGTGGTTTAGGGTGTTCGAACGTTAGCTTGTTTCCCAGGACCAAGGGAGAAAATGTCTCGGATTCGATTCCCGGCTGATCGCAGTATTGTATATATATATATATATATATATATATATATATATATATATATATATATATATATATATATATATATATATATATATATATATATATATATATATATATATATATATATATATATATATATATATATATATATATATATATATATATATATATATATATATATATGCAGAATATCCACTGTGAAAAGAATAGTGGTGAACTTCCAAACTCTTTCGTGATTTCTCGCTACAGTTCAAGAGCTTCCGGTTCCGCTTCTCGAATTAGGCTGTGGGTGAACTATCGTCTCTTGCGCCAAGACTGATCAGGTCAAGTGATTAGTAGACTCACTCACGCTCATCCACTTAATCCTGGGCTCCGGAGCGCACTCAACTCTGACGAAGTGCCTCAGATAACACTCTTGGAAAATCATATTCACTCTTACAGCCTCGCGTAATAAAGAATTTTGGGAAATATCTGATGACCTTTATCCCAGAGTGTGTTGACATCGTGGGAGTATAAGGGATGGAGTGCTTGTTAAGTAGGATTGAAGTACTTGTTAAGTAGGGTTGAACTGCTTATTAAGTAGGGTTGAAGTGCTTGTTAAGTAGGGTTGAACTGCTTATTAAGTAGGGTTGAAGTGCTTGTTAAGTAGGGTTGAACTGCTTATTAAGTAGGGTTGAACTGCTTGTTAAGTAGGGTTGAATTGCTTATTAAGTAGGGTTGAAGTGCTTGTTAAGTAGGGTTGAACTGCTTGTTAAGTAGGGTTGAACTGCTTATTAAGTAGGGTTGAAGTGCTTGTTAAGTAGGGTTGAACTGCTTGTTAAGTAGGGTTGAACTGCTTATTAAGTAGGGTTGAAGTGCTTGTTAAGTAGGGTTGAACTGCTTGTTAAGTAGGGTTGAACTGCTTGTTAAGTAAGGTTGAACTGCTTGTTAAGTAGGATTGAAGTGCTTGTTAAGTAAGGTTGAACTTGTTCCACAGAGATGTGCTGCATTCCTTTCAACCCATACAGGTTTAGGGCAATATATTAATAGAACTGATATAATCACCCTAATCATATCTATCTCAGAGTACCTCTAAGACGTTCTTGCTTCCTGCCTCCCAGCAGCTCTAAGTAAGACAGGTTCTTGGTTCCTGCCTCCCAGCAGCTCTAAGTAAGACAGGTTCTTGGTTCCTGCCTCCCAGCAGCTCTAAGTAAGACAGGTTCTTGCCTCCTGCCTCCCAGCAGCTCTAAGTAAGACAGGTTCTTGGTTCCTGCCTCCCAGCAGCTCTAAGTAAGACAGGTTCTTGGTTCCTGCCTCCCAGCAGCTCTAAGTAAGACAGGTTCTTGCCTCCTGCCTCCCAGCAGCTCTAAGTAAGACAGGTTCTTGGTTCCTGCCTCCCAGCAGCTCTAAGTAAGACAGGTTCTTGGTTCCTGCCTCCCAGCAGCTCTAAGTAAGACAGGTTCTTGGTTCCTGCCTCCCAGCAGCTCTAAGTAAGACAGGTTCTTGCTTCCTGCCTCCCAGCAGCTCTAAGTAAGACAGGTTCTTGCTTCTTACCTACCAGAAGCTCTAAGTAAGACAGGGTCTTGCTTCTTACCTACCAGAAGCTCTAAGTAAGACAGGTTCTTGGTTCCTGCCTCCCAGCAGCTCTAAGTAAGACAGGTTCTTGGTTCCTGCCTCCCAGCAGCTCTAAGTAAGACAGGGTCTTGCTTCTTACCTACCAGAAGCTCTAAGTAAGACAGGGTCTTGCTTCTTACCTACCAGAAGCTCTAAGTAAGACATGATCTTGCTTCTTACCTACCAGAAGCTCTAAGTAAGACAGGGTCTTGCTTCTTACCTACCAGAAGCTCTAAGTAAGACAGGGTCTTGCTTCTTACCTACCAGAAGCTCTAAGTAAGACAGGGTCTTGCTTCTTACCTACCAGAAGCTCTAAGTAAGACAGGGTCTTGCTTCTTACCTACCAGAAGCTCTAAGTAAGACAGGGTCTTGCTTCTTACCTACCAGAAGCTCTAAGTAAGACAGGGTCTTGCTTCTTACCTACCAGAAGCTCTAAGTAAGACAGGGTCTTGCTTCTTACCTACCAGAAGCTCTAAGTAAGACAGGGTCTTGCTTCTTACCTACCAGAAGCTCTAAGTAAGACAGGGTCTTGCTTCTTACCTACCAGAAGCTCTAAGTAAGACAGGGTCTTACTTATAAAATCCATACAAATAATCATGTATAAGTGGGACGTTTTAGCCTTGTTCATTTAACATGACTTTTTGAGATGACATTTTCTTCACCTGGGACCTTGTTTGTAATGACTTGACAAACCTCCAGGTGAGCGAAACGTAGTCGCAGTAGAGTACAAGACGAAAGAAAAGGTTATTTTAAGATATTACAATTTGTCAAAGCTTTATGGGTACTCAGCCGCATCACATAAATTTATTGTTTGGGTTGGGCCAATATTTTTGTTAGTGGGTTTGAGAAGAACATGCCTAGTATGGGCCACTATTCCTGCTGCAGCGTTCCTTCTTTCTTATATTCTTGTGCTGATATATCAGCAGTGTGTTGCTACCTCATTTTATAAGAGTTAAACAGCTGGAAGAAAAGCTAGACATGTTTCCTCCATCACACAGGATGAGGCTCATGCAAGGTGCTGAAATCTGTCAATCTGAGGTAGAAGACTTCAGTAGGGCAATGAGGTTATCGTCAAGTATTCCAGCGAGGGTTCACTAGCTGCGGGAGCTTCAGAGGTTTCCTTCCAGTATGTCTGAACTTACAATCACTTGGGAATTACCATCGTGGCGTTGCACAGAGCTGTTAGTGAAGGGGAGGGGGGGGTTCAACGTCTGACGAGGGTAACTGTTGTTATTATTTATGTTGACTGGTAATACTAATCTATGTGGGTCATTCAGTGAACATATTAGATGATGCTCTATCCTCCGTCCAATAAACGCGCAGAGAGATGCTCTTCCATGGCAGCCCGGCTTTCCTTGTCGACGGTCAGATGTCAGTGCGAGCGGTCGTGAAGAAATGCCTCCATACGCCAAAATAATTTTTGTTGAGACATGTGATTCTAATTTCGTGAGAGGTTAGGTTAGGTTAGGTAAGGTTCGTCAGGAAACAGGACAAATGTTTCCTGACGCGGGTCTTAGTCAGATGATGACCCGCCTTTGGAGCTTTTGGTCATCTGACCGAGGCCTTCCGCTGGCTTACCGGTCCACCCCTTTAAAAATTATGGTCATTTATAACCAGTCTGTATTTCGTGAGAGGCTCCGGAAGTAGTAAGGTGGCGAGGGGTATCCCCATCCACCACCACCACCACCACCACCACCACCACCACTGTGGTTGAGTGGCAGCAACCAGCGCCACCAGGGTCATGACACCGGCCACGCCCCCTTCCCAGCTACCTTATATACAACACTGGCAGACTCGGCGCTCAGATCTCTGGCGTTACTCTCGCACGCAACACCTCGCCGCAAAAATTTCTCAATAGCTTTTTTTTTTTTTTTGCCTACCCAGACACCACGAAAGGTTATAACACAGTTTTGTAAAGGTGAATGGTAGTTTTCATTGTGGATATAAAACAATATAAATACCTTCTTTTCGTTAAAAAATTCTTTTCTGGAAGATCTGAAAGTGCTTATGTTTTTTTGTGCAGTTATTATAAAGAGTTGGATCCTACTTAACGTATTCATCTAACCTTTTGTGGGAGTGACAAGAATGACGAACCCAAAAGCGTTTTGTAGAAATCAAGTGACGTATTTGACCAGACGTAAAAAACTGTACGTCAGTTTGGCGTACGTTTTAGAAGAAAACAAAAGTGTACACTGTTACCGAGTGTAAATATTAATAATGATAAAATTATTGATATTCTTTGAGTATTCAGCACTGTGATGGTCAGCATCGTTGTGTGTGTGTGTGTGTGTGTGTGTGTGTGTGTGTGTGTGTGTGTGTGTGTGTGTGTGTGTGTGTGTGTGTGTGTGTGTGTGTGTGTGTGTGTGTGTGTGTGTACGTGGTTGCAGGGGTCGATTCACAGCTCCTGCCCCTGCTGCCTATTCGCTAGTCAATAGGATATCCACTCCCATCTCCAAGAACCTTACCGTACTTCTCTCTTTCTCTCTCTCTCTCTCTCTCTCTCTCTCTCTCTCTCTCTCTCTCTCTCTCTCTCTCTCTCTCTCTCTCTCTGTGTAGTTCCCGTTGTCACGTCAGACTGGCGGTGTGTGTGTGATGGGTAATGAGTATAATGTGTTACAGGCATCATGGCGAGGCGGAGAACACCCTGGGCTACAGTGTGGATAATTCTAGCCACGGCTGCCGTAGCACCTTCACAACACCACAAGCCGGAAGGTAAGCTCCTGGCGTACTTGTATGTGTAAGTCTGCAAACACGCACACGCACATACACGAACACACACACACACACACACAAGGTCTGCAAATAAGTATGCATACACACAAAACCGCACACAAGCACGTACGCACACACCGTGAGCTACTACATGATGACTTGGATAAACTGAACAACTGGAGGGATAGAGAAGTGATGCAATATAACAGATAATTGTCACGCAGTGGAAATATCACAAACGAATTCAAGTCAGATGAAGAAGCCAGACTGTGCACTAAAATATGGAAAGTATCAGACAGGGAGAGGGATCTAGGAGTCATTATTAACAAAAAAAATCGCTCAAGTTCTTGTAAATGAAAGTGTGAGAAGCTAATGAGCTGCACTGGCAAGCTGTTCAAAAAAGTTTCGGATACATAAATGGAGAAATGTTAAAAAAAGTTGTATACAGCATATTTTAAGGTATGCAGCAGCAGCAGCAGCAGCTGCTGCTGCTGCTGCTGCTGCTGTCCGGTGCCCTCGCGGGGAGATGTTGAATAAATTAGAGAAGAAGAGTGGCAGGTATGCAGAGATGAGATGATTGCATGGAGTGCAGTGGGAAAAACAGCGCATCAGATGATGGAAGGATGTTGAGAAATAAAAGTCAGGGTAGAGCGACTGAAACAAATCACAACTAAGCCACAATATGGAGACGATATTTCGGTCCATACAGAGCCATTATCAAGTGGAAATTTGATAATGGTTCAAGACAATAACAACGTCGTCGAACGCTTCCATTCTTAATTATGTATTAACTGTGGATTGAAGAAATTTACGAAAATCTAAATAAATGTCGCATACAGACGAACACCAACAGGGACGATATGCAAACACTTGTTGAGAGTCCGAGGCTGAGAAGAACTATACAGGTAAAACCAAAGAGAAAATGATTACACACAACACTTAGAAAAAATAGATAGGGATGATTATGCTAGGCTAATAAGGCTAGCATAATGCCAGTTCGAAAATGTAACTGTGACATACGGTGAAACAGATGCGAAAGAAGAAAGAGGAGAGTAATAGAGTGAGTAACATGACTTGAGAACGAAATGGACTAACTGAGCCATGCGATTAATATGATTTTGAAAGAGGTCTTCACCGAGGAACAAGGGTGGTTGCTGAGAAGCAAAGTGAGAACACTGATGGTCTCTCCCCGTGGGTCTTGAGAGACGGAACCATGGAACCGTTCAGCCTCAGAACAAAGTAATTGTGACGTCAATGGAAACAGAACAAGAGACCGAACAGTTACAAATATATAAACAGGGGGGAGAGCTAAAGATTTACAAGTCTATAAAAATGGGGCAAATGCTGCATAAGGAAACAACTGCAAAGGCTAGCTCGATATACATAAAGAAGGGGAATAGAAAACACTGAACTAGAGGCTAGTATCACTGAACAAAACTCCACTACCTGGGGAGCCAGTGCCGGGTCACCTCATGGAAAGGGACGCAGGCCAGGACCATACCGACGAATCACTTCCAGCTCGAAGTATCGTTGACAATATCGAAGCCGTTAGAAAGATGTTGATACGCAAGAGACAATCAACATTAATTCAGCATAAAACAGGAAAAACAGGAAATGCTGAGAGTCACTTTCTGTGCCACAAGACGACATTTAGTTCCGTAACACCAGAGGATGATTTACAAACTGAATGAAGATGCAAGAGTAAGATATAAGATTAGATTTTATTCGGATTTTTAACCCTGGAGGGTTAGCCATCCAAGATAACCCAAGAAAGTCTGCGCGTCGTCGACGACTGCCTCATTTCCATTGTGGTCCTTCAATCTTGTCCCCCCAGATGTGACCCACACCAGTTAACTAACACTCAGGTACCTACTTGCTGTTAGGTGAACGGGGACAGCAGACGTAAGGAAGCATGCGCAAAGTTTCAACCCTTTCCGGGGATCGAACCACGGCCACCCAGTGTGTGAGGCGAGTGTGTTGCTCACCAAGCCACGGGACACCTTAAAATATATTATTGATGGTATACAATACCAACAAGCTGACAAGATAAAGTGCAACACTTGGGGATCTTTATTCTCGAAACATTTCGCCTGCACAGCAGGCTTAAGCAGAACACCGATGAATCTAGCACTGGAAGTAGTAGCAGTAGTAGTAGTAGTATTAGCAGTAGTAGTAGAAATAGTAGTAGTAGTAGTAGTAGTAGTAGTAGTAGTAGTAGTAGTAGTAGTAGTAGTAGTAGTACCGACGTGATCAATCTCCCTGGGTACGAGGTGAGATAAAGCAGCTGGAGTTGAGGTGATAGGTGAACGTCGTCTGCGAATGGCAGTAGGTCATGTTAAACACTTATCCAGCAGAGGCGACAAAGGGCACAAGTAGATACAGGAATACCTGAAGATACAAGATGGCGAAGATTATGGAATGAGAGGAGTCATAGAAGCCGAAGACGAAGCACTGGGTAAACTGTTTACTGAAGCACCGGGTAAACTGTTTACTGAAGCACCGGGAAAAATGTTTAGTGAAGCACCGGGTAAACTGTTTAGTGAAGCACCGGGTAAACTGTTTAGTGAAGCACCGGGAAAAATGTTTAGTGAAACACCGGGTAAACTGTTTAGTGAAGCACCGGGTAAACTGTTTAGTGAAGCACCGGGAAAAATGTTTAGTGAAACACCGGGTAAACTGTTTAGTGAAGCACCGGGAAAAATGTTTAGTAAAACACCGGGTAAACTGTTTAGTGAAGCACCGGGTAAACTGTTTAGTGAAGCACCGGGTATACTGCTTAGTGAAGCACCGGGTAAACTTTTAGTGAAGCACCGGGTATACTGTTTCATGAAACACAGGGTAAACTGCTTCATGAAACACGGTAAACTGTTTAGCGAAGCAGAGGGTAAAATATTTTTATACATCGGTTTATTTACGACACGAAAGTAATTAGGAGATAAGAGAGATGTGGACAAAGAGAGGCGCAAAGAGAACTTGGATAACATGAAGACGTGGTCAAAAAAGTGGCAGTTGGAGTTCAATCTCAACAAGGTCAATGTAATGAGAATGATGTAAGTAGAGAGTGGACAAAAATCTCAGTGAAGAATTAGACACATGTGCAACATCTGGGTGTCTTTATTTGTAGACTTTTGCCATCCAGTGGCTTTATCAATACAGTACAACACAGATGTTGCACATGCGTCTAATTCTTCATTCTTGTTGGTGTTATTCTCTATTTATGTACAGAAATTCAATATAGACTGGAAGGAGATGAAATACAAACATCATACATAAAGTTCCTGGAATAAACATCACACCTAACGTATCACCAGCATTATTTCTGCATTACGTGTCTTTCTAAGAACCTTAGAGCAGAGGACCTGAGTGGAGACATAATAATGATATACCAAATACTAAAGAGACGAGTTAATAGGGACAGACTGCTTTCAGATTCGAGAAGCCAACAGAACCGACGACAGCCAAAGAGTCAGATGAACCAGGGTAACAGTGCTGATTATTCTGCAAGTCTGAGGATGGTTACTACTTAAGTGGAACCACCAAGATGAAGAGAGACTTCACACCAGCTCCTCCATAACATCTCATGAAGTTGATGCTGGTAAAGAAGCTGGGACCAGGAGATGCCAATGTAACCCTGCATACACGAATAGGCGAAAACACAGACACACACAGACACACACAGACACACACAGGCACGCAGAGACACACACACACACACACACATACACACACACATACACACACATACACACACACACATACACATACACACACATACACACATACACATACATACACATACACACAATGAGATTTTTTATGCATGGCAAGAAAAAAGTGAGTAAGAGTGAGAGTTAAGAGGTAAAATTGTCTCGTAGTTAAATGTCAAGTGTTGGGCACCACAATGTTCAGTGTTGGGCACCACAATGTTCAGTGTTGGGCACCACAATGTTCAGTGTTGGGCACCACAATGTTCAGTGTTGGGCACCACAATGTTCAGTGTTGGGCACCACAATGTTCAGTGTTGGGCACCACAATGTTCAGTGTTGGGCACCACAATGTTCAGTGTTGGGCACCACAATGTTCAGTGTTGGGCACCACAATGTTCAGTGTTGGGCACCACAATGTTCAGTGTTGGGCACCACAATGTTCAGTGTTGGGCACCACAATGTTCAGTGTTGGGCACCACAATGTTCAGTGTTGGGCACCACAATGTTCAGTGTTGGGCACCACAATGTTCAGTGTTGGGCACCACAATGTTCAGTGTTGGGCACCACAATGTTCAGTGTTGGGCACCACAATGTTCAGTGTTGGGCACCACAATGTTCAGTGTTGGGCACCACAATGTTCAGTGTTGGGCACCACAATGTTCAGTGTTGGGCACCACAATGTTCAGTGTTGGGCACCACAATGTTCAGTGTTGGGCACCACAATGTCAGTATTGGGCACCACAATGTTCAGTGTTGGGCACCACAATGTTCAGTGTTGGGCACCACAATGTTCAGTGTTGGGCACCACAATGTTAAGTGTTGGGCACCACAATGTTAAGTGTTGGGCACCACAATGTTAAGTGTTGGGCACCACAATGTTAAGTGTTGGGCACCACAATGTTAAGTGTTGGGCACCACAATGTTCAGTGTTGGGCACCACAATGTTCAGTGTTGGGCACCACAATGTTCAGTGTTGGGCACCACAATGTTCAGTGTTGGGCACCACAATGTTCAGTGTTGGGCACCACAATGTTCAGTGTTGGGCACCACAATGTTCAGTGTTGGGCACCACAATGTTCAGTGTTGGGCACCACAATGTTCAGTGTTGGGCACCACAATGTTCAGTGTTGGGCACCACAATGTTCAGTGTTGGGCACCACAATGTTCAGTGTTGGGCACCACAATGTTCAGTGTTGGGCACCACAATGTTCAGTGTTGGGCACCACAATGTTCAGTGTTGGGCACCACAATGTTCAGTGTTGGGCACCACAATGTTCAGTGTTGGGCACCACAATGTTCAGTGTTGGGCACCACAATGTTCAGTGTTGGGCACCACAATGTTCAGTGTTGGGCACCACAATGTTCAGTGTTGGGCACCACAATGTTCAGTGTTGGGCACCACAATGTTCAGTGTTGGGCACCACAATGTTCAGTGTTGGGCACCACAATGTTCAGTGTTGGGCACCACAATGTTCAGTGTTGGGCACCACAATGTTCAGTGTTGGGCACCACAATGTTCAGTGTTGGGCACCACAATGTTCAGTGTTGGGCACCACAATGTTCAGTGTTGGGCACCACAATGTTCAGTGTTGGGCACCACAATGTTCAGTGTTGGGCACCACAATGTTCAGTGTTGGGCACCACAATGTTCAGTGTTGGGCACCACAATGTTCAGTGTTGGGCACCACAATGTTCAGTGTTGGGCACCACAATGTTCAGTGTTGGGCACCACAATGTTCAGTGTTGGGCACCACAATGTTCAGTGTTGGGCACCACAATGTTCAGTGTTGGGCACCACAATGTTCAGTGTTGGGCACCACAATGTTCAGTGTTGGGCACCACAATGTTCAGTGTTGGGCACCACAATGTTCAGTGTTGGGCACCACAATGTTCAGTGTTGGGCACCACAATGTTCAGTGTTGGGCACCACAATGTTCAGTGTTGGGCACCACAATGTTCAGTGTTGGGCACCACAATGTTCAGTGTTGGGCACCACAATGTTCAGTGTTGGGCACCACAATGTTCAGTGTTGGGCACCACAATGTTCAGTGTTGGGCACCACAATGTTCAGTGTTGGGCACCACAATGTTCAGTGTTGGGCACCACAATGTTCAGTGTTGGGCACCACAATGTTCAGTGTTGGGCACCACAATGTTCAGTGTTGGGCACCACAATGTTCAGTGTTGGGCACCACAATGTTCAGTGTTGGGCACCACAATGTTCAGTGTTGGGCACCACAATGTTCAGTGTTGGGCACCACAATGTTCAGTGTTGGGCACCACAATGTTCAGTGTTGGGCACCACAATGTTCAGTGTTGGGCACCACAATGTTCAGTGGCACCACAATGTTCAGTGTTGGGCACCACAATGTACAGTGTTGGGCACCACAATGTTCAGTGTTGGGCACCACAATGTTCAGTGTTGGGCACCACAATGTTCAGTGTTGGGCACCACAATGTTCGGTGTTGGGCGCCACCAGTGTTGGGCAATGTTCAGTGTTGGGCACCACAATGTTCAGTGTTGGGCACCACAGTGTTGGGCACCACAATGTTAACCACAATGTTCAGTGTTGGGCACCACAATGTTCAGTGTTGGGCACCACAATGTTCAGTGTTGGGCACCACAATGTTCAGTGTTGGGCACCACAATGTTCAGTGTTGGGCACCACAATGTTCAGTGTTGGGCACCACAATGTTCAGTGTTGGGCACCACAATGTTCAGTGTTGGGCACCACAATGTTCAGTGTTGGGCACCACAATGTTCAGTGTTGGGCACCACAATGTTCAGTGTTGGGCACCACAATGTTCAGTGTTGGGCACCACAATGTTCAGTGTTGGGCACCACAATGTTCAGTGTTGGGCACCACATGTTCAGTGTTGGGCACCACATGTTCAGTGTTGGGCACCACAATGTTCAGTGTTGGGCACCACAATGTTCAGTGTTGGGCACCACAATGTTCAGTGTTGGGCACCACAATGTTCAGTGTTGGGCACCACAATGTTCAGTGTTGGGCACCACAATGTTCAGTGTTGGGCACCACAATGTTCAGTGTTGGGCACCACAATGTTCAGTGTTGGGCACCACAATGTTCAGTGTTGGGCACCCCAATGTTCAGTGTTGGGCACCACAATGTTCAGTGTTGGGCAGTTCAGTGTGGGCACCACACCACAATGTTCGGTGTTGGGGACGACAATGTTAAGTGCTGGGCACCACAGTGTTCAGTGTTGGGCACCACAATGTTCGGTGTTGGGGACGACAATGTTAAGTGTTGGGCACCACAGTGTTCAGTGTTGGGCACCACAATGTTCAGTGTTGGGCACCACAATGTTCAGTGTTGGGCACCACAATGTTCGGTGTTGGGCACCACAATGTTCAGTGTTGGGCACACAATGTTCAGTGTTGGGCACCACAATGTTCAAGGTTGGGCACCACAGTGTTCTGTGTTGGGCACCACAATGTTCAGTGTTGGGCACCACAATGTTCAGTGTTGGGCACCACAGTGTTGGGCATGTTCAGTGTTGGGCACCACAATGTTCAGTGTTGGGCACCACAATGTTCAGTGTTGGGCACCACAATGTTCAGTGTTGTTCAGTGTTGGGCACCACAATGTTCAGTGTTGGGCACCACAATGTTCAGTGTTGGGCACCACAATGTTCAGTGTTGGGCACCACAATGTTCAGTGTTGGGCACCACAATGTTCAGTGTTGGGCACCACAATGTTCAGTGTTGGGCACCACAATGTTCAGTGTTGGGCACCACAATGTTCAGTGTTGGGCACCACAATGTTCAGTGTTGGGCACCACAATGTTCAGTGTTGGGCACCACAATGTTCAGTGTTGGGCACCACAATGTTCAGTGTTGGGCACCACAATGTTCAGTGTTGGGTAAAGTGTTGGGCACCACAGTGTTCAGTGTTGGGTACCACAATGTTCAGTGTTGGGCACCACAATGTTCAGTGTTGGGCACCACAATGTTCAGTGTTGGGCACCACAATGTTCAGTGTTGGGCACCACAATGTTCAGTGTTGGGCACCACAATGTTCACCACAGTGTTCAGTGTTGGGCACCACAATGTTCAGTGTTGGGCACCACAATGTTCAGTGTTGGGCACCACAATGTTCAGTGTTGGGCACCACAATGTTCAGTGTTGGGCACCACAATGTTCAGTGTTGGGCACCACAATGTTCAGTGTTGGGCACCACAATGTTAAGTGTTGGGCACCACAATGTTAAGTGTTGGGCACCACAATGTTCAGTGTTGGGCACCACAATGTTCAGTGTTGGGCACCACAATGTTAAGTGTTGGGCACCACAATGTTCAGTGTTGGGCACCACAATGTTCAGTGTTGGGCACCACAATGTTCAGTATTGGGCACCACAATGTTCAGTGTTGGGCACTACAAAGTTCAGTGTTGGGCACCACAATGTTGGGCACCACAATGTAAAGTGTTGGGCACCACAGTGTTCAGTGTTGGGCACCACAATGTTAAGTGTTGGGCACCACAATGTTCAGTGTTGGGCACCACAATGTTCAGTGTTGGGCACCACAATGTTCAGTGTTGGGCACCACAATGTTCAGTGTTGGGCACCACAATGTTAAGTGTTGGGCACCACAATGTTAAGTGTTGGGCACCACAATGTTCAGTGTTGGGCACCACAATGTTCAGTGTTGGGCACCACACCACAATGTGTTCAGTGTTTGGGCACCACAATGTTCAGTGTTGGGCACCACAATGTTCAGTGTTGGGCACCACAATGTTCAGTGTTGGGCACCACAATGTTCACCACAATGTTCAGTGTTGGGCACCACAATGTTCAGTGTTGGGCACCACAATGTTCAGTGTTGGGCACCCCAATGTTCAGTGTTGGGCACCACAATGTTCAGTGTTGGGCACCACAATGTTCAGTGTTGGGCACCACAATGTTCAGTGTTGGGCACCACAATGTTCAGTGTTGGGCACCACAATGTTCAGTGTTGGGCACCACAATGTTCAGTGTTGGGCACCACAATGTTCGGTGTTGGGGACGACAATGTTAAGTGTTGGGCACCACAGTGTTCAGTGTTGGGCACCACAATGTTCAGTGTTGGGCACCACAATGTTCAGTGTTGGGCACCACAATGTTCAGTGTTGGGCACCACAATGTTCAGTGTTGGACACCACAATGTTCAGTGTTGGGCACCACAATGTTCAGTGTTTGGGCACCACAATGTTCAGTGTTCAGTGTTGGGCACCACAATGTTCAGTGTTGGGCACCACAAGTGTTCACAATGTTAAGTGTTGGGCACCACAATGTTCAGTGTTGGGCACCACAATGTTCAGTGTTGGGCACCACAATGTTAAGTGTTGGGCACCACAATGTTAAGTGTTGGGCACCACAGTGTTCAGTGTTGGGCACCACAATGTTAAGTGTTGGGCACCACAATGTTCAGTGTTGGGCACCACAATGTTCAGTGTTGGGCACCACAATGTTCAGTGTTGGGCACCACAATGTTAAGTGTTGGGCACCACAATGTTCAGTGTTGGGCACCACAATGTTAAGTGTTGGGCACCACAATGTTCAGTGTTGGGCACCACAATGTTCAGTGTTGGGCACCACAATGTTCAGTGTTGGGCACCACAATGTTCAGTGTTGGGCACCACAATGTTCAGTGTTGGGCACCACAATGTTCAGTGTTGGGCACCACAATGTTCAGTGTTGGGCACCACAATGTTCAGTGTTGGGCACCACAATGTTCAGTGTTGGGCACCACAATGTTCACCACAATGTTAAGTGTTGGGCACCACAGTGTTCAGTGTTCAGTGTTGGGCACCACAATGTTCAGTGTTGGGCACCACAATGTTCAGTGTTGGGCACCACAATGTTCAGTGTTGGGCACCACAATGTTCAGTGTTGGGCACCACAATGTGTTTGGGCACCACAATGTTAAGTGTTGGGCACCACAATGTTCAGTGTTGGGCACCACAAGTGTTGGGCACCACAATGTGTTTGGGCACCACAATGTTCAGTGTTGGGCACCACAATGTTCAGTGTTGGGCACCACAATGTTCAGTGTTGGGCACCACAATGTTCAGTGTTGGGCACCACAATGTTCAGTGTTGGGCACCACAATGTTCAGTGTTGGGCACCACAATGTTGGGCACCACAATGTTCAGTGTTGGGCACCACAATGTTCAGTTCAGTTGGGCACCAATGTTCAGTGTTGGGCACCACAATGTTCAGTGTTGGGCACCACAATGTTCAGTGTTGGGCACCACAATGTTAAGTGTTGGGCACCACAATGTTCAGTGTTGGGCACCACAATGTTCACCACAATGTTAAGTGTTGGGCACCACAATGTTCAGTGTTGGGCACCACAATGTTCAGTTCAGTGTTGGGCACCACAATGTTCAGTGTTGGGCACCACAATGTTCAGTGTTGGGCACCACAATGTTAAGTGTTGGGCACCACAATGTTCAGTGTTGGGCACCACAATGTTCAGTGTTGGGCACCACACACCATGTTCAGTGTTGGGCACCACAATGTTCACCACAATGTTCAGTGTGGGCACCACAATGTTCAGTGTTGGGCACCACAATGTTTAATGTTGGGCACCACAAGTGTTCAGTGTGTGGGCACCACAATGTTCAGTGTTGGGCACCACAATGTTCAGTGTTGGGCACCACAATGTTCAGTGTTGGGCACCACAATGTTCAGTGTTGGGCACCACAATGTTCGGTGTTGGGCACCACAATGTTCAGTGTTGGGCACCACAGTGTTCAGTGTGGGCACCAATGTTCAGTGTTGGGCACCACAATGTTCAGTGTTGGGCACCACAATGTTCAGTGTTGGGCACCACAATGTTCAGTGTTGGGCACCATAATGTTCAGTATGGGCACCACAATGTTCAGTGTTGGGCACCACAATGTTCAGTGTCGGGCAACACAATGTTCAATGTCGGGCATCACAATGTTCAGTGTCGGGCACCACAATGTTCAGTGTTGGGCACCACAATGTTCAGTGTCGGGCACCACAATGTTCAGTGTTGGGCACCACAATGTTCAGTGTTGGGCACCACAATGTTCAGTGTTGGGCACCACAATGTTCAGTGTTGGGCACCACAATGTTCAGTGTTGGGCACCACAATGTTCAGTGTTGGGCACCACAATGTTCAGTGTTGGGCACCACAATGTTCAGTGTTGGGCACCACAATGTTCAGTGTTGGGCACCACAATGTTCAGTGTTGGGCACCACAATGTTCAGTGTTGGGCACAACAATGTTCAGTGTTGGGCACCACAATGTTCAATGTTGGGCACCACAATGTTCAGTGTTGGGCACCACAATGTTCAGTGTTGGGCACCACAATGTTCACCACAATGTTCAGTGTGGGCACCACAATGTTCAGTGTTGGGCACCACAATGTTCAACCAATGTTAAGTGTGTTCAGTGGGGCACCACAATGTTCAGTGTTGGGCACCACAATGTTCAGTGTTGGGCACCACAATGTTCAGTGTGTGGGCACCACAATGTTCAGTGTTGGGCACCACAATGTTCAGTGTTGGGGCACCACAATGTTCTGTGGTGGGCAGCACTATGTTCAGTGTTGGGCACCACAATGTTCAGTGTTGGGCACCACAATGTTCAGTGTTGGGCACCACAATGTTCAGTGTTGGGCACCACAATGTGTTGGCACCACAATGTTCAGTGTTGGGCACCACAATGTTGAGTGTTGGGCACCACAATGTTCAGTGTTGGGCACCACAATGTTCAGTGTTGGGCACCACAATGTTCAGTGTTGGGCACAACAATGTTCAGTGTTGGGCACCACAATGTTCAATGTTGGGCACCACAATGTTCAATGTTGGGCACCACAATGCTCAGTGTCGGGCACCACAATATTCAGTGTTGGGCACCACAATGTTCAATGTTCACCACAATGTTCAGTGTTGGGCACCACAATGTTCAGTGTCGGGCATCACAATGTTCAGTTGTTGGGCACCACAATGTTCAGTGTTGGGCACCACAATGTTCAGTGTCAGTGTTGGGCACCACAATGTTCAGTGTTGGCACCACAATGTTCAGTGTTGGGCACCACAATGTTCAGTGTTGGGCACCACAGTGTTGGGCATGTTCAGTGTTAGGCACCACAATGTTCAGTGTTGGGCACCACAATGTTCAGTGTTGGGCACCACAATGTTCAGTGTTGGGCACCACAATGTTCAGTGTCGGGCACCACAATGTTCAGTGTCGGGCACCACAATGTTCAATGTTGGGCACCACAATGTTCAGTGTTAGGCACCACAATGTTCAGTGTTGGGCACCACAATGTTCAATGTTGGGCACCACAATGTTCAGTGTTGGGCACCACAATGTTCAGTGTTGGGCACCACAATGTTCAGTGTTGGGCACCACAATGTTCAGTGTTGGGCACCACAATGTTCAGTGTTGGGCACCACAATGTTCAGTGTTGGGCACCACAATGTTCAGTGCTGGGCACCACAATGTTCAGTGTTGGGCACCACAATATTCAGTGTTGGGCACCACAATGTTCAGTGTTGGGCACCACAATGTTCAGTGTTGGGCACCACAATGTTCAGTGTTGGGCACCACAATGTTCAGTGTTGGGCACCACAATGTTCAGTGTCGGGCACCACAATGTTCAGTGTTGGGCACCACAATGTTCAGTGTAGGGCACCACAATGTTCAGTGTTGGGCACCACAATGTTCAGTGTTGGGCACCACAATGTTCAGTGTTGGGCACCACAATGTTCAGTGTTGGGCACCACAATGTTCAGTGCTAGGCACCACAATGTTCAGTGTCGGGCACCACAATGTTCAGTGTCGGGCACCACAATGTTCAGTGTTGGGCACCACAATGTTCAGTGTTGGGCATCACAATGTTCAGTGCTAGGCACCACAATGTTCAGTGTTGGGCACCACAATATTCACACCACAATGTTCAGTGTTGTTCAGTGTTGGGCACCACAATGTTCAGTGTTGGGCACCACAATGTTCAGTGTCGGGCACCACAATGTTCAGTGTTGGGCACCACAATGTTCAGTGTTGGGCACCACAATGTTCAGTGTTGGGCACCACAATGTTCAGTGTTGGGCACCACAATGTTCAGTGTTGGGCACCACAATGTTCAATGTTGGGCACCACAATGTTCAGTGTTGGGCACCACAATGTTCAGTGTCGGGCACCACAATGTTCAGTGTTGGGCACCACAATGTTCAGTGTTGGGCACCACAATGTTCAGTGTTGGGCACCACAATGTTCAGTGTCGGGCACCACAATGTTCAATGTTGGGCACCACAATGTTCAGTGTTGGGCACCACAATGTTCAGTGTTAGGCACCACAATGATCAGTGTTGGGCACCACTATGTTCAATGTTGGGCACCACAATGTTCAGTGTTGGGAACCACAATGTTCAGTGTTGGGCACCACAATGTTCAGTGTTGGGCACCACAATGTTCAGTGTCGGGCACCACAATGTTCAGTGTCGGGCACCACAATGTTCAGTGTTGGGCACCACAATGTTCAGTGCTAGGCACCACAATGTTCAGTGTTGGGCACCACAATATTCAGTGTTGGGCACCACAATGTTCAGTGTCGGGCACCACAATGTTCAGTGTTGGGCATCACAATGTTCAGTGCTAGGCACCACAATGTTCAGTGTTGGGCACCACAATGTTCAGTGTTGGGCACCACAATGGGTTGGGCACCACAATGTTCAGTGTTGGGCACCACAATGTTCAGTGTTGGGCACCACAATGTTCAGTGTTGTTCAGGTTGGGCACCACAATGTTCAGTGTTGGGCACCACAATGTTCAGTGTTGGGCACCACAATGTGTTGGGCACCACAATGTTCAGTGTTGGGCACCACAATGTTCACCACAATGTGTTGGGCACCACAATGTTCAATGTTGGGCACCACAATGTTCAGTGTCGGGCACCACAATGTTCAGTGTTGGGCACCACAATGTTCAGTGTTGGGCACCACAATGTTCAGTGTTGGGCACCACAATGTTCAGTGTTGGGCACCACAATGTTCAGTGTTGGGCACCACAATGTTCAGTGTTGGGCACCACAATGTTCAGTGTTGGGCACCACAATGTTCAGTGTTGGGCACCACAATGTTCAGTGTTGGGCACCACAATGTTCAGTGTCGGGCACCACAATGTTCAGTGTTGGGCACCACAATGTTCAGTGTTGGGCACCACAATGTTCAGTGTTGGGCACCACAATGTTCAGTGTTGGGCACCACAATGTTCAATGTTGGGCACCACAATGTTCAATGTTAGGCACCACAATGTTCAGTATCGGGCACCACAATGGGCACCACAATGTTCAGTGTTGGGCACCACAATGTTCAGTGTTGGGCACCACAATGTGGGCACCACAATGTTCAGTGTTGGGCACCACAATGTTCAATGTTGGGCACCACAATGTTCAATGTTAGGCACCACAATGTTCAGTATCGGGCACCACAATGTTCAGTGTTGGGCACCACAATGTTCAGTGTTGGGCACCACAATGTTCAGTGTGTCGGGCACCACAATGTTCAGTGTCGGGCACCACAATGTTCAGTGCTGGGCACCACAATGTTCAGTGCTAGGCATGTTCAGTGTTGGGCACCACAATATTCAGTGTTGGGCACCACAATGTTCAGTGTTGGGTTGGGCAACACAATGTTCAGTGATAGGCACCACAATGTTCAGTGTTGGGCACCACAACGTTCAGGTCGGGCACCACAATGTTCAGTGTTGGGCACCACAATGTTCAGTGTTGGGCACCACAATGTTCAGTGTTGGGCACCACAATGTTCAGTGTTGGGCACCACAATGTTCAGTGTTGGGCACCACAATGTTCAGTGTTGGGCACCACAATGTTCAATGTTGGGCACCACAATGTTCAATGTTGGGCACCACAATGTTCAGTGTCGGGCACCACAATGTTCAGTGTTGGGCACCACAATGATCAGTGTAGGGCACCACAATGTTCAGTGTTGGGCACCACAATGTTCAGTGTTGGGCACCACAATGTTCAGTGTTGGGCACCACAATGTGTGTAGTGTATCCAGGCGACTCATCAATAGAGTTAAATAACTCCATAATCAAGTCTGCAGATGATGCAAATATATGACACTAGAAATGGCTGGTGAAGTAATTAGTGAGGTAGTAGCGAGTGCGAGGTGGAGTGCTACTGTCAGTCACTCTGGTAGAGTGCTACTGTCAGTCACTCTAGTAGAGTGCGAGGTGGAGTGCTACTGTCAGTCACTCTCGTAGAGTGCGAGGTGGAGTGCTACTGTCAGTCACTCTGGTAGAGTGCTACTGTCAGTCACTGTGGTAGAGTGCGAGGTGGAGTGCTACTGTCAGTCACTCTGGTAGAGTGCGAGGTGGAGTGTTACTGTCAGTCACTCTGGTAGAGTGCGAGGTGGAGTGCTACTGTCAGTCACTCTGGTAGAGTGCGAGGTGGAGTGCTACTGTCAGTCACTCTGGTAGAGTGCGAGGTGGAGTGTTACTGTCAGTCACTCTGGTAGAGTGCGAGGTGGAGTGCTACTGTCAGTCACTCTGGTAGAGTGCGAGGTGGAGTGCTACTGTCTGTCACTCTGGTAGAGTGCGAGGTGGAGTGCTACTGTCAGTCACTCTGGTAGAGCGCGAGGTGGAGTGCTACTGTCAGTCACTCTGGTAGAGTGCGAGGTGGAGTGCTACTGTCAGTCACTCTGGTAGAGTGCTACTGTCAGTCACTCTGGTAGAGTGCGAGGTGGAGTGCTACTGTCAGTCACTCTGGTAGAGTGCGAGGTGGAGTGCTACTGTCAGTCACTCTGGTAGAGTGCGAGGTGGAGTGCTACTGTCAGTCCCTCTCGTAAGAGTGCGAGGTGGAGTGCTACTGTCAGTCACTCTGGTAGAGTGCTACTGTCAGTCACTCTGGTAGAGTGCGAGGTGGAGTGCTACTGTCAGTCACTCTGGTAGAGTGCGAGGTGGAGTGCTACTGTCAGTCACTCTGGTAGAGTGCGAGGTGGAGTGCTACTGTCAGTCACTCTGGTAGAGTGCGAGTTGAACTGCTACTGTCACTCTGGTAGAGTGCTACTGTCAGTCACTCTGGTAGAGTGCGAGGTGGAGTGCTACTGTCAGTCACTCTGGTAGAGTGCGAGTTGAACTGCTACTGTCACTCTGGTAGAGTGCTACTGTCAGTCACTCTGGTAGAGTGCTACTGTCAGTCACTCTGGTAGAATGCGAGGTGGAGTGCTACTGTCAGTCACTCTGGTAGAGTGAGAGGTGGAGAGCTACTGTCAGTCACTCTGGTAGAGTGCGAGGTGGAGTGCTACTGTCATTCACTCTGGTAGAGTGCGAGGTGGAGTGCTACTGTCAGTCACTCTGGTAGAGTGCGAGGTGGAGTGCTACTGTTAGTCACTCTGGTAGAGTGCTACTGTCAGTCACTCTGGTAGAGTGCTACTGTCAGTCACTCTGGTAGAGTGCGAGGTTGAGTGGTACTGTCAGTCACTCTGGTAGAGTGCGAGGTGGAGAGCTACTGTCAGTCACTCTGGTAGAGTGCGAGGTGGAGTGCTACTGTCATTCACTTTGGTAGAGTGCGAGGTGGAGTGCTACTGTCAGTCACACTGGTAGAGTGCGAGGTGGAGTGTTACTGTCAGTCACTCTGGTAGAGTGCGAGGTTGAGTGGTACTGTCAGTCACTCTGGTAGAGTGCGAGGTTGAGTGTTACTGTCAGTCACTCTGGTAGAGTGCGAGGTTGAGTGGTACTGTCAGTCACTCTGGTAGAGTGCGAGGTTGAGTGGTACTGTCAGTCACTCTGGTAGAGTGCGAGGTGGAGTGTTACTGTCAGTCACTCTGGTAGAGTGCGAGGTTGAGTGGTACTGTCAGTCACTCTGGTAGAGCGCGAGGTTGAGTGCTACTGTCAGTCACTCTGGTAGAGTGCGAGGTGGAGTGCTACTATCAGTCATTCTGGTAGAGTGCGAGGTGGAGTGCTGCTGTCAGTCACTCTGGTAGAGTTCGAGGAGTGCTACTGTCAGTCACTCTGGTAGAGTGCGAGATTGAGTGCTACTGCCAGTCACACTGGTAGAGTGCGAGGTGGAGTGCTACTGTCAGTCACTCTGGTAGAGCGCGAGGTGGAGTGCTACTGTCAGTCACTCTGGTAGAGTGCGAGGTGGAGTGCTACTGTCAGTCACTCTGGTAGAGTGCGAGGTGGAGTGCTACTGTCAGTCACTCTGGTAGAGTGCGAGGTGGAGTGCTACTGCCAGTCACTCTGGTAGAGTGCGAGGTTGAGTGTTAGTGTCAGTCGCTCTGGTAGAGTGCGAGGTGAAGTGCTACTGTCAGTCACTCTGGTAGAGTGCGAGGTGGAGTGTTACTGTCAGTCACTCTGGTAGAGTGCGAGGTGGAGTGTTACTCTCAGTCACTCTGGTAGAGTGCGAGGTGGAGTGCTACTGTCAGTCACTCTGGTAGAGTGCTACTGTCAGTCACTCTGGTAGAGTGCGAGGTGGAGTGCTACTGTCAGTCACTCTGGTAGAGTGCTACTGTCAGTCACTCTGGTATAGTGCTACTGTCAGTCACTCTGGTAGAGTGCGAGGTGGAGTGCTACTGTCAGTCACTCTGGTAGAGTGCGAGGTTGAGTGGTACTGTCAGTCACTCTGGTAGAGTGCGAGGTGGAGTGCTACTGTCAGTCACTCTGGTAGAGTGCGAGGTGAACTGCTACTGTCACTCTGGTAGAGTGCTACTGTCAGTCACTCTGGTAGAGTGCGGGGTGGAGTGGTACTGTCAGTCACTCTGGTAGAGTGCGAGGTGGAGTGCTACTGTCAGTCACTCTGGTGGAGTGCGAGGTGGAGTGTTACTGTCAGTCACTCTGGTGGAGTGCGAGGTGGAGTGCTACTGTCAGTCACTCTGGTAGAGTGCGAGGTTGAGTGTTACTGTCAGTCACTCTGGTAGAGTGCGAGGTGGAGTGTTACTGTCAGTCACTCTGGTAGAGTGCGAGGTTGAGTGTTACTGTCAGTCACTCTGGTAGAGCGCGAGGTGGAGTGCTACTGTCAGTCACTCTGGAAGAGTGCGAGGTTGAGTGTTACTGTCAGTCACTCTGGTAGAGTGCGAGGTGGAGTGTTACTGTCAGTCACTCTGGTAGAGTGCGAGGTTGAGTGTTACTGTCAGTCACTCTGGTAGAGCGCGAGGTGGAGTGCTACTGTCAGTCACTCTGGAAGAGTGCGAGGTTGAGTGTTACTGTCAGTCACTCTGGTAGAGTGCGAGGTGGAGTGTTACTGTCAGTCACTCTGGTAGAGTGCGAGGTTGAGTGTTACTGTCAGTCACTCTGGTAGAGTGCGAGGTTGAGTGTTACTGTCAGTCACTCTGGTAGAGTGCGAGGTGGAGTGTTACTGTCAGTCACTCTGGTAGAGTGCGAGGTGGAGTGCTACTGTCAGTCACTCTGGTAGAGTGCGAGGTGGAGTGCTACTGTCAGTCACTCTGGTAGAGTGCGAGGTGGAGTGCTACTGTCAGTCACTCTGGTAGAGTGCGAGGTGGAGTGCTACTGTCAGTCACTCTGATGGAGTGCGAGGTGGAGTGTTACTGTCAGTCACTCTGGCAGAGTGCGAGGTTGAGTGTTACTGTCAGTCACTCTGGCAGAGTGCGAGGTGGAGTGCTACTGTCAGTCACTCTGGTATAGTGCGAGATTGAGTGTTACTGTCAGTCACTCTGGTAGAGTGCGAGGTTGAGTGGTACTGTCAGTCACTCTGGTAGAGTGCGAGGTGGAGTGTTACTGTCAGTCACTCTGGTAGAGTGCGAGGTTGAGTGTTACTGTCAGTCACTCTGGTAGAGTGCGAGGTGGAGTGCTACTGTCAGTCACTCTGGTAGAGTGCGAGGTGGAGTGCTACTGTCAGTCACTCTGGTAGAGTGCGAGGTGGAGTGCTACTGTCAGTCACTCTGGTAGAGTGCTAGGTTGAGTGTTACTGTCAGTCACTCTGGTAGAGTGTGAGGTGGAGTGTTACTGTCAGTCACTCTGGTAGAGTGCGAGGTGGAGTGTTACTGTCAGTCACTCTGGTAGAGTGCGAGGTGGAGTGTTACTGTCAGTCACTCTGGTAGAGTGCGAGGTGGAGTGCTACTGTCAGTCACTCTGGTAGAGTGCGGGGTGGAGTGGTACTGTCAGTCACTCTGGTAGAGTGCGAGGTTGAGTGGTACTGTCAGTCACTCTGGTAGAGTGCGAGGTTGAGTGGTACTGTCAGTCACTCTGGTAGAGTGCGAGGTGGAGTGCTACTGTCAGTCACTCTGGTAGAGTGCGAGGTTGAGTGTTACTGTCAGTCACTCTGGTAGAGTGCGAGGTTGAGTGGTACTGTCAGTCACTCTGGTAGAGTGCGAGGTGCAGTGCTACTGTCAGTCACTCTGGTAGAGTGCGAGGTTGAGTGTTACTGTCAGTCACTCTGGTAGAGTGCGTGGTGCAGTGCTACTGTCAGTCACTCTGGTAGAGTGCGAGGTTGAGTGGTACTGTCAGTCACTCTGGTAGAGTGCGAGGTGGAGTGCTACTGTCAGTCACTCTGGTAGAGTGCGAGGTGGAGTGCTACTGTCAGTCACTCTGGTAGAATGCGAGGTGGAGTGCTACTGTCAGTCACTCTGGTAGAGTGCGAGGTGGAGTGCTACTGTCAGTCACTCTGGTAGAGTGCGAGGTGGAGTGCTACTGTCAGTCACTCTGGTAGAGAGCGAGGAGTGTTACTGTCAGTCACTCTGGTAGAGTGCGAGGTGGAGTGCTACTGTCAGTCACTGTGGTAGAGTGCGAGGTGGAGTGCTACTGCCAGTCACTCTGGTAGAGTGCGAGGTTGAGTGTTACTGTCAGTCACTCTGGTAGAGTGCGAGGTGGAGTGCTACTGTCAGTCACTGTGGTAGAGTGCGAGGTGGAGTGCTACTGTCAGTCACTCTGGTAGAGTGCGAGGTGGAGTGTTACTGTCAGTCACTCTGGTAGAGTGCGAGGTTGAGTGGTACTGTCAGTCACTCTGGTAGAGTGCGAGGTGGAGTGTTACTGTCAGCCACTCTGGTAGAGTGCGAGGTTGAGTGGTACTGTCAGCCACTGTGGTAGAATGCGAGGTTGAGTGGTACTGTCAGTCACTCTGGTAGAGTGCGAGGTGGAGTGCTACTGTCAGTCACTCTGGTAGAGAGCGTCAGTGCCAAACTTATATGTTATCAGACGGACAAATCAATTCCGAAAAGAAAATCCGTTCCCAAGTCCATAATCATTTTGGCAAAATGCTGGACGATAAGAGCGCTAAGAGGAGAGAACAATGGCTGTCATGCTGCCCTGAGTCAGCAGTGAGAGCCCAGAACAATGGCTCTCAATTTGCCTTGAGTCAAATCAATCAAATTCAGGTGTTAGACTTTCGTGGTCAGATTAATGGAGGTCAGGTAATTCCTCCTTGTGGTGACTTAACTCATATTTTTCTCAACCCAGCTGAAAGATAGCTCTAGGTCTTTCATGTTGCAATCAACACATTATCAGGAGCTTGCAATGTTGCAGAGAAGAGGAGGAAATCCGAGCAAGCACGATATATATATATATATATATATATATATATATATATATATATATATATATATATATATATATATATATATATATATATATATATATATATATATATATATATATATATATATATATATATATATATATATATATATATATATATATATATATATATATATATATATATATATATATATATGTGTGTGTGTGTGTACTCACCTAATTGTGGTTGCACGGGTCGAGACTCAGCTCCTGGCCCCGCCTCTTTACCGAGTGCTACTAGGTCCTCTTTCTCTCTGTTCCATGAGCTTTATCATACCTCATCTTAAAGCTATGTATGGTTCCTGCCTCCACTACCTCACTTGCTAGGCTATTCAACTTCCTGACTACTCTATGACTGAAGAAATGCCTCTTAACATCCCTTTGACTCATCTGGGTCTTCAACTTCCAATTGTGACCCCTTGTTTCTGTGTACCCTCTTTGGAGCATCCTGTCTCTGTCCACCTTGTACATTCCACGCAGTATTTTTCATGTCGTTATCATGTCTCCCCTGACCCTCCTGTCCTCCAGTGTCGTCAGTCCTATTTCCCTTAACCTTTCTTCATAAGACATTCCCCTTAGCTCTGGAACTAACCTTGTCGCAAACCTTTGCGTGCGTGCGTGCGTGCGTGCGTGCGTGCGTGCGTGCGTGCGTGCGTGCGTGCGTGCGTGCGTGCGTGCGTGTGTGTGTGTGTGTGTGTGTGTGTGTGTGTGTGTGTGTGTGTGTGTGTGTGTGTGTGTGTGTGTGTGTGTGTGTGTGTGTATACATACACTACACCGTGGCGTTGCTGTGTCAGACAAGTTTGGTAATAATGATATAAGACAATCCCGGTGTGGTGATACCATCCACATAACTATTCCAATAATTTATATCGAAAGAAAACCTAGCCGGTCGTCTTCCCTCTGACTCCTTCAGCGTGGCGTGCTGTTACCTTGCTCACACTCTTCCAGCCCCAGGCTGGTACCTTGCTCACACTTCCAGCCCCAGGCTGGTACCTTGCTCACACTTCCAGCCCCAGGCTGGTACCTTGCTCACACTTCCAGCCCCAGGCTGGTACCTTGCTCACACTTCCAGCCCCAGGCTGGTACCTTGCTCACACTTCCAGCCCCAGGCTGGTACCTTGCACACACTTCCAGCCCCAGGCTGGTACCTTGCTCACACTTCCAGCCCCAGGCTGGTACCTTGCACACACTTCCAGCCCCAAACTGGTACCTTGCACACACTTCCAGCCCCAGGCTGGTACCTTGCTCACACTTCCAGCCCCAGGCTGTTACCTTGCTCACACTCTTCCAGCCCCAGGCTGGTACCTTGCTCACACTTCCAGCCCCAGGCTGGTACCTTGCTCACACTTCCAGCCCCAGGCTGGTACCTTGCTCACACTTCCAGCCCCAGGCTGGCACCTTGCTCACACTTCCAGCCCCAGGCTGGTACCTTGCTCACACTTCCAGCCCCAGGCTGGTACCTTGCTCACACTCTTCCAGCCCCAGGCTGGTACCTTGCTCACACTTCCAGCCCCAGGCTGGTACCTTGCTCACACTTCCAGCCCCAGGCTGGTACCTTGCTCACACTTCCAGCCCCAGGCTGGTACCTTGCACACACTTCCAGCCCCAGGCTGGTACCTTGCACACACTTCCAGCCCCAGGCTGGTACCTTGCTCACACTTCCAGCCCCAGGCTGTTACCTTGCTCACACTCTTCCAGCCCCAGGCTGGTACCTTGCTCACACTTCCAGCCCCAGGCTGGTACCTTGCTCACACTTCCAGACCCAGGCTGGTACCTTGCTCACACTTCCAGCCCCAGGCTGGTACCTTGCTCACACTTCCAGCCCCAGGCTGGTACCTTGCTCACACTTCCAGCCCCAGGCTGGTACCTTGCTCACACTTCCAGCCCCAGGCTGTTACCTTGCTCACACTCTTCCAGCCCCAGGCTGGTACCTTGCTCACACTTCCAGCCCCAGGCTGGTACCTTTCTCACACTTCCAGCCCCAGGCTGGTACCTTGCTCACACTTCCAGCCCCAGGCTGGTACCTTGCTCACACTTCCAGCACCAGGCTGGTACCTTGCTCACACTTCCAGCCCCAGGCTGGTACCTTGCTCACACTTCCAGCCCCAGGCTGGTACCTTGCTCACACTTCCAGCCCCAGGCTGGTACCTTGCTCACACTCTTCCAGCCCCAGGCTGGTACCTTGCTCACACTTCCAGCACCAGGCTGGTACCTTGCTCACACTTCCAGCCCCAGGCTGGTACCTTGCTCACACTTCCAGCCCCAGGCTGGTACCTTGCTCACACTTCCAGTCCCAGGCTGGTACCTTGCTCACACTTCCAGCCCCAGGCTGGTACCTTGCTCACACTTCCAGCCCCAGGCTGGTACCTTGCTCACACTCTTCCAGCCCCAGGCTGGTACCTTGCTCACACTTCCAGCCCCAGGCTGGTACCTTGCTCACACTTCCAGCCCCAGGCTGGTACCTTGCTCACACTTCCAGCCCCAGGCTGGTACCTTGCGCACACTTCCAGCCCCAGGCTGGTACCTTGCTCACACTTCCAGCCCCAGGCTGGTACCTTGCTCACACTTCCAGCCCCAGGCTGGTACCTTGCTCACACTTCCAGCCCCAGGCTGGTACCTTGCTCACACTCTTCCAGCCCCAGGCTGGTACCTTGCTCACACTTCCAGCCCCAGGCTGGTACCTTGCTCACACTTCCAGCCCCAGGCTGGTACCTTGCTCACACTTCCAGCCCCAGGCTGGTACCTTGCTCACACTCTTCCAGCCCCAGGCTGGTACCTTGCTCACACTTCCAGCCCCAGGCTGGTACCTTGCTCACACTCTTCCAGCCCCAGGCTGGTACCTTGCTCACACTTCCAGCCCCAGGCTGGTACCTTGCTCACACTTCCAGCCCCAGACTGGTACCTTGCTCACAATTCCAGACCCAGGCTGGTACCTTGCTCACACACTTCCAGCCCCAGGCTGGTACCTTGCTCACACTTCCAGCCCCAGGCTGGTACCTTGTTCACACTTCCAGCCCCAGGTTGGTACCTTTCTCACACTTCCAGCCCCAGGCTGGTACCTTGCTCACACTTCCAGCCCCAGGCTGGTACCTTGCTCACACTTCCAGACCCAGGCTGGTACCTTGCTCACTCTTCCAGCCCCAGGCTGGTACCTCGCTCACACTTCCAGCCCCAGGCTGGTACCTTGCTCACACTTCCAGCCCCAGGCTGGTACCTTGCTCACACTTCGAGGAGGAAGTGGCTGTAGAGAATGTGTCTTGAATCATTATTGTTACGACTTGATCCACGAGACGAGAAACTGGAGAAATATCAGATCGTTTGCAGGTAGTTTAGAGGAGGTTCCGGGAGTTTGAGCTCAACCTGGGAGTTTGAGCTCGACCTGAGCGATCACAGATGAACGAGTGCACATGGGTGAGTGCGCGTGGGTGAATGCACGTGGGTGAGTGGACGTAGGTGAGTGAACGTGGGTGAGTGCACGTGGGTGAGTGTACGTAGGTGAGTGCACGAGGGTAAGTGCAATCGAACAGAAAGACGAACGAGAGGAAATAACCACCACTGTTGTCAGTACACTGTTGTATCCACTACTGTTGTCAGTACACTGTTGTAACCACTACTGTTGTCAGTACACTGTTGTAACCACTACTGTTGTCAGTACACTGATGTTACCACTACTGTTGTCAGTACACTGTTGTAACCACTACTGTTGTCAGTACACTGTTGTAACCACTACTGTTGTCAGTACACTGTTGTAACCACTACTGTTGTCAGTACACTGTTGTATCCACTACTGTTGTCAGTACACTGTTGTAACCACTACTGTTGTCAGTACACTGTTGTAACCACTACTGTTGTCAGTACACTGATGTAACCACTACTGTTGTCAGTACACTGTTGTAACCACTACTGTTGTCAGTACACTGTTGTATCCACTACTGTTGTCAGTACACTGTTGTATCCACTACTGTTGTCAGTACACTGTTGTAACCACTACTGTTGTCAGTACACTGTTGTAACCACTACTGTTGTCAGTACACTGTTGTAACCACTACTGTTGTCAGTACACTGTTGTAACCACTACTGTTGTCAGTACACTGTTGTAACCACTACTGTTGTCAGTACACTGTTGTAACCACTACTGTTGTCAGTACACTGTTGTAACCACTACTGTTGTCAGTACACTGTTGTCAGTACACTGTTGTAACCACTACTGTTGTCAGTACACTTTTGTAACCACTACTGTTGTCAGTACACTGTTGTAACCACTACTGTTGTCAGTACACTGTTGTAACCACTACTGTTGTCAGTACACTTTTGTAACCACTACTGTTGTCAGTACACTGTTGTAACCACTCCTGTTGTCAGTACACTCCTACTGTTGTCAGTACACTGTTGTAACCACTCCTGTTGTCAGTACACTGTTGTAACCACTACTGTTGTCAGTACACTTTTGTAACCACTACTGTTGTCAGTACACTTTTATAACCACTACTGATGTCAGTACACTGGTGTACGCACTATTGTTGTCAGTACACTGTTGTAACCACTACTGTTGTCAGTACACTGTTGTAACCACTACTGCTGTTAGTTCACTGCTGTAACCACTACTGTTGTCAGTACACTGTTGTATCCACTACTGTTGTCAGTATATTGTTGTATCCACTACTGTTGTCAGAACACTGTTGTATCTACTACTGTTGTCAGTACACTGTTGTATCAGCTACTGTTGTCAGTACACCGTTGTATCCACTACTGTTGTCAGTACACTGTTGTATCCACTACTGTTGTCAGTACACTGTTGTATCAGCTACTGTTGTCAGTACACTGTTGTATCCGCTACTGTTGTCAGTATACTGTTGTAACCACTACTGTTGTCAGTACACTGTTGTATCCACTACTGTTGTCAGTACACTGTTGTAACCACTACTGTTGTCAGTACACTGTTGTAACCACTACTGTTGTCAGTACACTGTTGTATCCACTACTGTTGTCAGTACACTGTTGTAACCACTACTGTTGTCAGTACACTGTTGTAACCACTATTGTTGTCAGTACACTGTTGTATCCACTACTGTTGTCAGTACACTGTTCTAACCACTACTGTTGTCAGTACACTGTTGTATCCACCACTGTTGTCAGTACACTGTTGTAACCACTACTGTTGTCAGTTCACTGTTGTAACCACTACTGTTGTCAGTACACTGTCGTATCCACCACTGTTGTCAGTACACTGTTGTATCCACCACTGTTGTCAGTACACTGTTGTATCCACTACTGTTGTCAGTACACTGTTGTAACCACTACTGTTGTCAGTACACTGTTGTATCCACTACTGTTGTCGGTACACTGTTGTATCCACTACTGTTGTCAGTACACTGTTTTAACCACTACTGTTGTCAGTACACTGTTGTATCCCCTACTGTTGTCAGTACACTGTTGTATCCGCTACTGTTGTCAGTACACTGTTGTATCCGCTACTGTTGTCAGTACACTGTTGTATCCGCTACTGTTGTCAGTACACTGTTGTATCCGCTACTGTTGTCAGTACACTGTTGTATCCGCTACTGTTGTCAGTACACTGTTGTATCCGCTACTGTTGTCAGTACACTGTTGTATCCACTACTGTTGTCAGTACACTGTTGTATCCACTACTGTTGTCAGTACACTGTTGTATCCGCTACTGTTGTCAGTACACTGTTGTATCCGCTACTGTTGTCAGTACACTGTTGTATCCACTACTGTTGTCAGTACACTCTTGTATCCGCTACTGTTGTCAGTACACTGTTGTATCCACTACTGTTGTCAGTACACTGTTGTATCCGCTACTGTTGTCAGTACACTGTTGTATCCACTACTGTTGTCAGTACACTGTTGTATCCACTACTGTTGTCAGTACACTGTTGTATCCGCTACTGTTGTCAGTACACTGTTGTATCCACTACTGTTGTCAGTACACTGTTGTATCCGCTACTGTTGTCAGTACACTGTTGTATCCACTACTGTTGTCAGTACACTGTTGTATCCACTACTGTTGTCAGTACACTGTTGTATCCGCTACTGTTGTCAGTACACTGTTGTATCCACTACTGTTGTCAGTACACTGTTGTATCCGCTACTGTTGTCAGTACACTGTTGTATCCGCTACTGTTGTCAGTACACTGTTGTATCCACTACTGTTGTCAGTACACTGTTGTATCCGCTACTGTTGTCAGTACACTGTTGTATCCACTACTGTTGTCAGTTCACTGTTGTATCCACTACTGTTGTCAGTACACTGTTGTATCCACTACTGTTGTCAGTACACTGTTGTATCCGCTACTGTTGTCAGTACACTGTTGTATCCGCTACTGTTGTCAGTACACTGTTGTATCCACTACTGTTGTCAGTACACTGTTGTATCCACTACTGTTGTCAGTACACTGTTGTATCCGCTACTGTTGTCAGTACACTGTTGTATCCGCTACTGTTGTCAGTACACTGTTGTATCCACTACTGTTGTCAGTACACATGACATCACAGAACTAAATATAAAGAGTAACATAAACAGGACATGCTAGAGTACACAACACCATCCTCGAGTACACGTAACCATCCTTGAGTACACAACACCATCCTCGAGTACACGTAACCATCCTTGAGTACACAACACCATCCTCGAGTACACGTAACCATCCTTGAGTACACAACACCATCCTCGAGTACACACCGACAGAGAACCAACCCAGACTCGTGTCATGTGATAAATAATCTAGTTCAACGTCTCTCCAACACAGTGAGCGAGACATGTCTAGAGTCATTTACATCCACGTAACGAAACTCTGAGCTGGAAGCCTCAGGGGAAAATTTTAGGTAATCAAATGAGGATGAGAGGCGTGTAACCAGCGTACTAATACCAACGTTGTCTGCTTGCAACACAGACAGCACTGCCAGACGTCACCAGAGGGCATGGTTGGTGTGGAGGCTGTCAGTCAGTCATCTGATGTTCAGCTGTGACTTAAGGTCAACCTACTTGCTGATGTCACATTATGTAGATAATCCGTAGCTTGGAGATTAGAAGGTTGTGCGGCTTTCTAAAATTATTATCCAGAGGGCTGAGGAAGAGTTGTTGTTGTGGCTCGGTTATTTAGATGGGACGAAACGAAATAGAATGACTTGGAGTGCATATAAATCTGTAGGGGAAGGAAGGCGGGGTAGGGGTCGTTCTAGGAAAGGTTGGAGGGAGGGGGGTAAAGGAGATTTTGTGTGCGAGGGGTTTTGACTTCCATCAAGCGTGCGAGAGTGTTTGATATGAGGGAGTGGAAGCAAATGGTTTTTATGACTTGATGTGCTATTGGAGTGTGAGCAAAGTAACATTTATAAAGGGATTCAGGGAAACCGGCAAGTAGGACTTGAGTCCTGGAGGTAAGAAGTACATTACCTGCACTCTGAAGGGGGGGGGGGAGATTTGGAGTTTTTACACTGTAGTGTGGTCGCGCGTCTGGCAAGACACTGATGGAGTGAGCGATTATGAACGTATTTCTTTTCTTTTTACGGGTCATCTTGCCTCGGTGAGAAACTACCGATGTATTAATAAAAAGAATACTCGGGCCGAGACTATGCAAAATTCAAAATCTTGCCATTTTAAAAACTCACCAGACAAAAACTCCTTAGAAGTTTCAAGTTTAGAAAAAATAACTCATGTTTCCAAGTCGATAATGTTAGTATTTATTCAATTAACAACAACAGCAACAACAAAAACAAGAACAACAACAACAACAACAACAATAATAATAATAATAATAATAATAATAATAATAATAATAATAATAATAATAATAATAATAATAATAATAATAGCAGGTTGGTAGACAGCAACCACCCAGGGAGGTACTACCGTCCTGCCAGGTGAGTGTAAAACGAAAACCTGTAATTGTTTTACATGATAGTAAGATTGCTGGTGTATTTTTTTGTCTCATAAACATGCAAGATTTCAGGTACGTCTTGCTACTTCTACTTATACTTAGGTCACACTACACTTACATGTACACGTTTATGTATACACATTCATCTGAGTTTTTTTTAATTTTATCTTAATAGTTCTTGTTCTTATTGCTTTTATATCCATGGGGAAGTGGAATAAGAATCTTTCCTCCGTAAGCCGTGCGTGTTGTAAAAGTCAACTACAATGCCGGGAACAATGAGCTAGTAACCCCTTTTCCTGTAATAATTATTAAAAAGAAAAAGAAGAAAACCGTCAAAGTGGGAAGTCTGAATGTGCGTGGATGTTGTGCAAATGATAAGAAATAGATGATTGTGGATGTTATGAATGAGAAGACACTGGATGTCCTGGCTTTAAGTGAAACAAAGCTGAGGGGGGTGGGAGAGTTTCAGTGGGGAGAAATAAATGGGATTAGGTCAGGGGTTTCAAATAAAGTTAGAGCTAAAGAAGGAGTAGCAATAATGTTGAAGGATAAGTTATGGCAGGAAAAGAGGGACTATAATTGTATAAATTCAAGGATTATGTGGAGTAAAATAAGGGTTGGATGTGAAAAATGGGTTATAGTAAGCGTTTATGCACCTGGAGAAGAGAGAGGTGTAGAAATGTGGGAAATGTTGAATGAGTGCGTATGGAGTTTTGAACCAAGTGTGAGAGTACTTGTGGTTGGGGATTTCAATGCTAAAGTGAGTAAAAATGTTGAGGAGGGAGTAGTAGGTAAATTTGGGGTACCAGGGATAAATGAAAATGGGGAGCCTTTAATTGAGCAATGTATAGAAAAAGATTTGGTAATAAATAATACATATTTTATGAAAAAGAGGATAAATAAATATACAAGGTATGATATAGCATGTAATGAAAGTAGTTTGTTAGATTATGTATTGGTGGATAAAAGGTTGATGGGTAGGATCCAGGATGTACATGTTTATAGAGAGACAACTGATATATCGGATCATTATTTAGTTGTAGCTACAGTTAGAGTAAGAGGTAGATGGGACGAAAGGAAAATGGCAACAACAAGTGAGAGAGTTGAAAGTGTATGAACTATGGGAGGAGGAAGTTAGAGTGAGATATAAGCAACTATTAACAGAGAGGTGGGCTGGTGCAAGTATGAGTAGTGATGGGAGGGTTGAAAAAGGGTTGGAATAGTTTTAAAAATGCAGTATTAGAATATGGGCAGAAGTTTGTGGTTATAGGAGGGTGGGTGCAGGAGGAAAGAGGAGTGATTGGCGGAATGATGAAGTAAAAGGTGTGATAAAAGAGAAAAAGGTAGTTTACGAGAGGTTCTTATAAAACAGAAGTGTTATAAGAAGAGCAGAGTATATGGAGAGTAAAAGAAAGGTGAAGAGAGTGGTGAGAGAGTGCAAAAGGAGAGCAGATGATAGAGTGGGAGAAGCACTGTCAAGAAATTTTGCAGAAAATAAGAAAATTTTTTGGAGTAAGATAAACAGGTTAAGAAAGCCTAGGGAACGAATAGATTTGTCAATTAAAAACAGAGTAGGGAAGTTAGTAGATGGGGAGATGGAGGTATTGGGTAGATGACAGGAATATTTTGAGAAACTTTTAAATGTCGATGAAGAAAGGGAGGTGGTAATTTCATGCACTGGCCAGGGAGGTATAACATCTTTTAGGAGTGAAGAAGAGCAGGATGTGAGTGTGGGGGAGGTGCGTGAGGCATTACGTAGAATGAAAGGGGGTAAAGCAGCTGGAACTGACGGGATCATAACAGAAATGTTAAAAGCAGGGGGGGATATAGTGTTGGAGTGGTTGGTATTTTTGTTTAATAAATGTATGAAAGAGGGGAAGGTACCTAGGGATTGGCAGAGAGCACGTATAGTCCCTTTATATAAAGGGAAGGGGGACAAAAGAGATTGTAAAAATTATAGGGGAATAAGTTTACTGAGTATACCAGGAAAAGCGTACGGTAGGGTTATTATTGAAAAAATTGAAGGTAAGACAAAGAGTAGGATTGCAGATGAGCAAAGAGGCTTCAGAGTGGGTAGGGGATGTGTAGATTAAATGTTGACATTGAAGATTATATGTAAACAGTATTTAGATAAAGGTAGGGAAGTTTTCATAGCATTTATGGATTTAGAAAAGGCATATGATACGGGAGCAATGTGGCAGATATCGCAAAGTATATGGAATAAGAAGTATGTTACTAAAGGCTGTAAAGAGTTTTTATAAGGATATTGAGGCTCAGGTTAGGGCATGTAGGAGAGAGGGAGATTACTTCCCAGTAAAAGTAGGCTTTACCTAGTAAAAGTAGGCCTTAGACAGGGATGTGTATTATAATCATGGTTGTTTAATATATTTATAGATGGCATTGCAAAAGTAAATATTAGGGTGTTGGGGAAAGGGGATGGGATTAAATTATGGGGAATCAAATACAAAATGAGAGTTGACACAGTTACTTTTTGCTGATGATACTGTGCTTATGGGAGATTCTAAAGAAAAATTGCAAAGGTTAGTGGACGAGTTTGGGAGGGTGTGTAAAGGTAGAAAGTTGAAAGTGAACATAGATAAGAGTAAGGTGATGAGGGTATCAAATGATTTAGATAAAGAAAAATTGGATATCACATTGGAGAGAGGGAGTATGGAAGAAGTGAATGCCTCAGATATTTGGGAGTGGACGTGTCAGCAGATGGGTTTATGAAGGATGAGGCTAACCATAGAATTGATGAAGAAAAAAGGCGAGTGGTGTATTGAGGTATAAGTGGACACAAAACGTTATCTATGGAGGCAAAGAAGGGAATGTATGATAGTAGTACCAACACTCTTATATGGGTGTGAAGCTTGGGTGGTAAATGCAGCAGCGAGGAGGCGGTTGGAGGCAGTGGAGAAGTCCTGTCTAAGGGCAATGTGTGGTGTGAATATTATGCAGAAAATTCGGAGTGTGGAAATTAGGAGAAGGTGTGGAGTTAATAAAAGTATTAGTCAGAGGGCTGAAGAGGGGTTGTTGAGGTGGTTTGATCATTTAGAAAGAATGGATTAAAGTAAATGACATGGAGAGTGTATAAATCTGTAGAGGAAGGAAGGCTGGGTAGGGGTCGTCCTCGAAATGGTTGGAGGGAGGGGGTAAAGGAAGTTTTGTGAGCGGCTTGGACTTCCAGCAAGCATGCGTGAGCGTGTTAGATAGGAGTGAATGGAGACGAACAGTTTTTGGGACCTGAGGAGCTGTTGGAGTGTGAGCAGGGTAATATTTAGTGAAGGGATTCAGGGAAACCGGTTATTTTTATATAGCCGGAATTGAGTACTGGAAATGGGAAGTACAATGCTACACTTTAAAGGAGGGATTTTGGGATATTGGCAGTTTGGAGGGATATGTTGTATATCTTAATATATGCTTCTAAACTGTTGTGTTCTGGGCGCCTCTGCAAAAGCAGTGATCATGTATGAGTGAGGTGAAAGTGTTGAATGATGACGAAAGCATTTTATTTTTGGGGATTTTCTTTCTTTTTGGGAAATCATCGGTCTATGGCCTTAGTGTCCCTTTTGCCGCCAATATGTCCAAAAGCTTACACACCCTGTGTCAATTACACTAGATTTCATGACATAGTCTGAGGACTATGTGAGGCCATATATACTCTTTGGCTCACGCCTCAAATTTCCTTCCATTAACGCTGCATAATCAACCGCAAAAATGAAAGCAACTAACGCGTGTTCCACTGCCCTTTCGCCAGATCGTCATCACTGGTGGAACCTCGGCCAGAACGAGCTGGTGGCAGCTCTCAACGTCAGGGACAACTGGAACGTGGCCAAGAACGTGGTGTTCTTCCTGGGTGACGGACTGGGCATCACCGCCAACACTGCCGCCAGGATCTTCAAGGGTCAGAAATTAGGCAGGAACGGTGAAGAGGGATACCTGGCGTGGGAGAGGTTCCCCAACGCTGCTCTCCTTAAGGTCAGCACACGCCAAGGCGTGGCTACTGAGGCTCCAGCTGCTTCTGTTTCCTTTCATATGCTTTTGTTTCCTTTTAGGTAATTTTGTTCTTTTGAGTGCTTCTGTTACCTTTTGGGTGCTTCTGTTAACTTTTGGGTGCTTCTGTTACCTTTTGGGTGCTTCTGTTACCTTTTGGGTGCTTCTGTTACCTCTTGGGTGATTCTGTTACCTCTTGGGTGATTCTGTTACCTCTTGGGTGATTCTGTTACCTCTTGGGTGATTCTGTTACCTCTTGGGTGATTCTGTTATCTCTTGGGGGCTTCTGTTACCTTTTGGGTGCTTCTGTTACCTTTTGGGTGCTTCTGTTACCTTTTGGGTGCTTCTGCTACCTTTTGGGTGCTTCTGCTTCCTTCTGGGTGCTTCTGTTACCTCTTGGGTGCTTCTGTTACCTCTTGGGTGACTCTGTTACCTCTTGGGTGACTCTGTTACCTCTTGGGAGACTGTTACCTCTTGGGTGCTTCTGTTACCTCTTGGGTGCTTCTGTTACCTCTTGGGTGCTTCTGTTACCTCTTGGGTGCTTCTGTTACCTCTTGGGTGCTTCTGTTACCTCTTGGGTGCTTCTGTTTGCTTGTGTTTTTTTTTTTTTGCATCGGTATATTTTTGTAACCCAACTGATATTTTCTTTTGTAGTAACATCTGTTAAATACCTTACATTAGCACTTTCGCTTAAATAACTATTAACAACTTAGTTAAAATAAATTCTAGTATTTTTTGATTAATATAATTTCTAGTGTACTTAATAAATTAATCCCTGTTATTTTTTTGTTAGTTAACTGCTAACTACATCTTTTAGTAACTAGCGTCTGGTAATTTTCG
>NC_091292.1:19679173-19742264 GCF_038502225.1 Cherax quadricarinatus | reverse complement strand
AAGAACAAAAGACCTCAGACGTGGGCGTGGCTCCCCGACATTTGCCAAGGCAGGTGTGGCCATATAATTTGTTAAATTAGGTCTCCCCAGAGACCTCACAAGCCCAGCTGAACTACATCACAAGTGCACTAGAATTTGTACTTTTGGTAAACTCAGTGCTGGGTGGTTATTTTGTGTGTACTACTGGTACGTTTAGTAAACTGCTAGAAAAGTTTACATAAAGTAACAGCTGGCACGATGATGAACACAAATTGGTGTTGCATTTGGTAAACTGGCCTCTGGCACTTCACTGAATGACGCCTGGAGTTTACCTGGAGAGAGTTCCGGGGGTCAACGCCCTCGCGGCCCGGTCTGTGACCAGGCCTCATGGTGGATCAGAGCCTGATCAACCAGGCTGTTACTGTTGTTAGGTAAGACACATATGCAACAGTTAGGTATCTTTATTTCGAAACGTTTCGCCTACACAGTAGGCTTCTTCAGTCGAGTACAGAAAAGTTGATAGAAGCAGAAGATACTTGAAGACGATGTAATCAGTCCATCACCCTTAAAGTTTTGAGGTGGTCAGTCCCTCAGTCTGGAGAAGAGCATTGTTCCAAGGTCTGAAACAATATGGAGATGAAGTGACAGGATGGAGCCTTATATAGCGCCAAGAGGTGAGACGTAGGTCACTAGAAGAGGTAAGAACTCAGATGTTGGGAGGTCAGGTCCCTCTCAAATCCAGCCGTTCTCACTAGTAGAGGCTGAAGAAGCCTACTGTGTAGGCGAAACGTTTCGAAATAAAGATACCTAACTGTTGCATATGTGTCTTACCTAACAACCTGTCGGTATTTTATACCATTTTAATGTTCAATCTGTCAGACACTGCAACACAAGGGTATCTTGGTACAGACCTACAATCAACTTCGACAACCTCTACTAGTGAGAACGGCTGGATTTGAGAGGGACCTGACCTCCCAGCATCTGAGTTCTTACCTCTTCTAGTGACCTATGTCTCACCTCTTGGCGCTATATAAGGCTCCATCCTGTCACTTCATCTCCATATTGTTTCATACCATGGAACAATGCTCTTCTCCAGACTGAGGGACTGACCACCTCAAAACTTTAAGGGTGATGGACTGATTACATCGTCTTCAAGTATCTTCTGCTTCTATCAACTTTTCTGTACTCGACTGAAGAAGCCTACTGTGTAGGCGAAACGTTTCGAAATAAAGATACCTAACTGTTGCATATGTGTCTTACCTAACAACCTGTCGGTATTTTATACCATTTTAATGTTCAGGCTGTTACTGCTGGCTGCACGCAATCCAACGTACGAGCCACAGCTCAGCTGGTCAGGTACCGACTTTAGGTGCTTGTCCAGTGCCAGCTTGAAGATTGCCAGGGGTCTATTGGTAATCCCCCTTATGTATGCTGGGAGGCAGTTGAACAGTCTCGGGCCCCTGACACTTATTGTATTGTCTCTTAACGTGCTAGTGATACCCCTGCTTTTCATTGGGGGGATGTTGCATCGTCTGCCAAGTCTTTTGCTTTCGTTGTGAGTGATTTTCGTGTGCAAGTTCGGTACTAGTCCCTCTAGGATTTCCCAGGGGTATATAATCATGTATCTCTCCCACCTGCGTTCCAGGGAATACAGGTTTAGGAACCTCAAGCGCTCCCAGTAATTGAGGTGTTTTATCTCCGTTATGCGCGCCGTGAAGGTTCTCTGTACATTTTCTAGGTCAGCAATTTCACCAGCCTTGAAAGGTGCTGTTAGTGTGCAGCAATATTCCAGCCTAGATAGAACAAACGACCTGAAGAGTGTCATCATGGGCTTGGCATCCCTAGTTTTGAAGGTTCTCATTATACATCCTGTCATATTTCTAGCAGATGCGATTGATACAATGTTATGGTCCTTGAAGGTGAGATCCTCCGACATGATCACTCCCAGGTCTTTGACGTTAGTTTTTCGCTCTATTTTGTGGCTGGAATTTGTTTTGTACTTTGATCAAGTTTTAATTTCCTGGCACCTGGCACTTCACTGAATGACGCCTGGCACTTCACTGAATAACACCTGGCACTTCACTGTTTGAAAACCTCCTTAGTGACAATACTAATAGGAAAAATAAATTCTAACTAGAATTATTTTTTCGTTGTATGAAGGTCTGTGTAGTTGTGAAGGAACCGGTTTGGACGAGTGTCTGAGGTGTGTTGTGACCTTTATGAAGGCCAGGATAATTACAGGGTAATTACTGACTCACGGCCGGTGCAATAGCCTGGCTAGTTAGGGAAGAGACCGGGGCTGTGACTAGTGGATGAAGGATAGAGCCTACACCAGTCCTAACGCTGAATGACCCATTGACTTATGTACAGATAATTTTGTTGAAATCAAATTGTTCTCCTGACATATTGAAGTTCTTAAGGGACACATTGAGATTCGATTCCACAAAGAAATGTTTTTATGTATATTTTTCTCATTTAAAGACTCTTTTGCGGTTGTAGCCTCGTACAAGCCAGAAAGAACTGAGTAAAGTTAGAATCTGTTTTCTAGTTAGCTGACGGGAGGATCGAGCCTCAGTCAATCTTCGCGCTGACAGACCTCTTTGTCTACACTGTCAATTGCTTTTAAAAACTTTGTATCTATAAATCATATCCCCCCCTTCGTCCTTTCCTCTCAAGTCGTCAGGTTCTCTTCCTATGTCCTCTTTTCATACTACATTCCTCCTAATCTGAATGATTCTTTACCGAAGAATTGTTCAGATCACATCACCTCATACACTCGTCCATACCAGTTCCTTCACATCTAAAGAGACCTTCATACAAGGCATAAATCTTTCAAGTTAGTTTGGTTTCCATATTTTCGTCACTAGTGGGAGGTTCCAGGATGCTATTCTGAGGACTGTTAATCTTACATATGCCGCTGACGTTACACAGTTTATGTGTAGTTCGGTGCTATGCTTATGTTATATTCTTTCAAGGTCCTTTTCACTGTGATATTTGCAGCTTTTCTCCATCCATGCTGCACTCAGTGCCCGGTCTGCCATCACCTTCTCCAAAACGCATGTCCTTGCGTTTGTTTGTGTTGAAAATTCAAGAAGCGAGTTTTTTGACTTCGTCCTCAGTCTGTCGAGGTCTCTCTGGAGTTTATCACGTCCTCTCCTCTTCTTATTCTTCTTATTATATTTACATCATCAGAAAACAGTGACACACAGGATTCACCTACTCCAGTAAGTCACACATGTTAGGAACAGTAGGAGTCCTAACACTAAACCCTGTGGAACTCCACTCCTCTGTTTGGATGTCTCATCCCATATAATCTCTGCCTTCTATTATTTAAGAACTCCTTGATCCACTGGAGCACTCTGCCTTCAAACCTTGTTGGTTCTTCTAATTTTTGGACTAATCTCTGATATGGTACTGTATCAAATGCTTTTATACAGTCCAAGAAAATACAGTTTATTCCAATACTGTTTTTTGTTGTTTTATCTCTGATTTATCGTAGAATTCCAGCAGACTGATAATACAGAATTTTTCCATCCTTAAATCCATGCTAGTTTTCTGTAAGGAATTTTCTTCTCTCCAAGTGTCCTAATATCCTTCTCCTTGCTATCTTCTCCAGAACATTTGACAGTATACATGTAAGAGATACTGATCTATAATTCAAAGCAGCTTCTCTGTCTGGAGTTTACCTGGAGAGAGTTCCGGGGGTCAACGCCCCCGCGGCCAGGTCTGTGACCAGGCCTCCTGGTGGATCAGAGCCTGATCAACCAGGCTTTTACTGCTGGCTGCACGCAATCCAACGTACGAGCCACAGCCCGGCTGGTCAGGTACCGACTTTAGGTGCTTGTCCAGTGCCAGCTTGAAGACTGCCAGGGGTCTATTGGTAATGCCCCTTATGTATGCTGGGAGGCAGTTGAACAGTCTCGGGCCCCTGACACTTATTGTATTGTCTCTTGACGTGCTAGTGACACCCCTGCTTTTCATTGGGCGGATGTTGCATCGTCTGCCAAGTCTTTTGCTTTCGCTGTGAGTGATTTTCGTGTGCAAGTTCGGTACTAGTCCCTCTAGGATTTTTCCAGGTGTATATAATCATGTATCTCTCCCGCCTGCGTTCCAGGGAGTACAGGTTCAGGAACTTTAAGCGCTCCTAGTAATTGAGGTGTTTTATCTCCGTTATGCGCGCCGTGAAGGTTCTCTGTACATTTTCTAGGTCAGCAATTTCACCTGCCTTGAAAGGTGCTGTTAGTGTGCAGCAATATTCCAGCCTAGATAGAACAAGGGACCATTTTTGCCGTTTTCCAATTTTCTAACAGGTGTCGTAATTTGCGAGAATGGTTGAATACCCTTACTGTTGGGTCACATAGATGTTTTGCCCCTTCGCTCAGCACCTGTGGAGAAATATCTGGTCCCATTGCTTTTGTTACATCCAGGTCATGTACGAGTAGTAATTCCGTTACCTCTTTCCTGCGTTGTTGTGTACTGTCCAGTACCTGTGTGGAACTATATAATGTTTGTCAGGAAACAGGACAAGCGTTTCCTGACGCGAGTTTTAGTCATATGATGACCCGCTACTGGAGCTTTTGGTCATATGACAGAAGCCTTCCGCTGACTTACCAGTCCTGTTCTGATTACAGTGCCATCTGGAAGTTCTTTCCTCTATGAAGGCTTCTTGGAATCTTTTGCTAAGCGCTTCCCATGCTTCTGTAATTCTCCGTCAACATCCCTTCCTCCTTCCCCAGCCTTCTCTTCTTCCTTCTCAGTTGTATTTTTCTTATGTGGCTGTGGAGTAACTTTGGCTCAGTTTTGGCCTTTGATGCGATGCCATTTTCACATTGTCTTTCAGCCTCTCTTCTTATTTTTCTGTTGTTTCTATCCCTGCTGCTTATCGCGCTGATTCTCTATATTAATTCGCTGTATGCTTTTTTCTGCTCCTAATTGCTCCTCCCTTTAGCCTGTTTTTAATAATAATAATAATAATAATAATAATAATAATTAATTAATAATAATAATTATAATAATAATAATAATAATAATAATAATAATAATAATAATAATAATAATAATAATAAATTTTTATTTCTACAATAACCTGTGCAAAGTATACAGACCATACCTGGAAAGAGTTTCGGGGGTCAATGCCCCCGCGGCCCGGTCTGTGACCAGGCCTCATTAGCTGACATTAATGACATATATAGAAAGCCCCTTTTTATGCAGAGCATTACGGACAACTTGGGTTTATTTTGTCCACAGTGTGCAACCCACGCCAGTCAGCTAACACCCAGGTACCTACTTAGTGCTAGATAAATAGGGACAGCAGTTGTCTTAAGGAAACACACCCTAATGCTTCCACCCGCACCCGGAATCGAACCATGGTCCTCAGTGTGTGAGCTGAGTGCGTTAATAACCGAGCTCCGGTTGCTTGTATGTGTATATGTGTGTAACCAAGTGTTTCTCTCCTTGGCAGACTTACAACGTAGACAAGCAGGTGCCGGACAGTGCTGCCACAGCCACCGCCTTCCTATGCGGGGTGAAGGGTAACTTCTACACGCTGGGGGTAGACCAAAGCGTAACCAAAGGCAACTGTTCCGCCAGTAAGAATCCTGCCTTTCGGGTGACCTCGATCCTCCACTGGGCGCAGGAGGCGGGCAAGGATACAGGTGAGCGGAATCACCTCTGTAACCAAGGAGGATTAGCCTGACAACAGTCTACAGTTGAGGGCGCCTCGCTGAGTGCACCACAAACCGGTGGACTCAGGAAACCGTTTTTTAGTAGTAAGGTTACAGCTGGTGGTGTGACTGGTATTGTGTAGGTCTTCAGGAAAAAACCAGCCTCGTTAGTGCCACAGTACCACAGATCTCATTATATATTATTTAATTTTATGTGATCAGTTTAGCATAATTTTTCAAAATTTCTGTATGCCAGTATATATATATATATATATATATATATATATATATATATATATATATATATATATATATATATATATATATATATATATATATATATATATATATATATGCAAAACAACCACTCTGAAAAAATAGAGAAATTCCAAGCGCTTTCGTGACTACTCACATTATCAAGGAACTATGAAAGTAAAGCATCCAAGGAAGCTATATAAGGGGTCAGGCCAGCACCTCACTATCAGATCCCACAACGGTTAAACACCTGACGCGCGCCGACCCAACTTGGATAGGTCCTTTGCACAACTCACCTCACAAACTATTCTACCCAAGAAAATTTAAAAAATTATTTGTCCAGTGTATTATTAAATTCTTCCCAAATTCTATTAATTATAAATGGATCTAATTTATATAAACCAAAGGAAATATTCATATTATTGTCAAAACTGCTTTTTATGAAACAAGATTCAATTATATTCCTGTCGACCATGGACTTGCTTGATACTACTTTCTCAACTTTTTGAAAATCAATTGGATGGTTAAAATCTCTTACATGAATAAATAGAGCATTGGAATCTTGTCCAGTTCTAATGCTATATTTATGATGTTTTAATCTTAGTTCGAGATTTTTACCAGTTTGACCGTAATAAACTTTATCGCAAATTTTACAAGGAATCTTATAGACACATCCATCAGCATTTTGGGGGGAATTTTTTATCAAAATTTTTTTTTACTGTATCAAGATTTTTGAATAAAAAAAAAAAAAATCTTGATACAGTAAAAAAAACTTTTGATAAAGAATTCCCCCCAAAATGCTGATGGATGTGTCTATAAGATTCCTTGTAAAATTTGCGATAAAGTTTATTACGGTCAAACTGGTAAAAATCTCGAACTAAGATTAAAACAACATAAATATAGCATTAGAACTGGACAAGATTCCAATGCTCTATTTATTCATGTAAGAGATTTTAACCATCCAATTGATTTTCAAAAAGTTGAGAAAGTAGTATCAAGCAAGTCCATGGTCGACAGGAATATAATTGAATCTTGTTTCATAAAAAGCAGTTTTGACAATAATATGAATATTTCCTTTGGTTTATATAAATTAGATCCATTTATAATTAATAGAATTTGGGAAGAATTTAATAATACACTGGACAAATAATTTTTTAAATTTTCTTGGGTAGAATAGTTTGTGAGGTGAGTTGTGCAAAGGACCTATCCAAGTTGGGTCGGCGCGCGTCAGGTGTTTAACCGTTGTGGGATCTGATAGTGAGGTGCTGGCCAGACCCCTTATATAGCTTCCTTGGATGCTTTACTTTCATAGTTCCTTGATAATGTGAGTAGTCACGAAAGCGCTTGGAATTTCTCTATTTTTTCAGAGTGGTTGTTTTGCATATTCCGAAATCACCTGTTTACTGTGATCTTATTGCATATATATATATATATATATATATATATATATATATATATATATATATATATATATATATATATATATATATATATATATATATATATATATATTGTCTCTACGTCCACAGCAGGACTCGAACCTGAAAACTCTGTATCAGAATCCACAGTACTTTTCCACGGAGCCAGGCCACCTGTTGATGGTGTGGCTCCGTGGTAAAGTTCTGTGGATTCTAATACAGAGTTTGCAGGTTCGAGTCCTGCTGTAGACATAGAGACAATGTATATATATATATATATATATATATATATATATATATATATATATATATATATATATGTATGTATGTATATGTCGTGCCGAACAGGTACAACTTGCGATTTTCGCTTAAATAGTAACACTCTTCTTGCTGAATAAGGCAAGCTAAAATTTCTGTATGAAATATTTCGCAAAAATCATTCTGAACCTAGCGAAAAGAATTTCACTGTGTTTCTTTATTAAATTATTGTAAACTTATCTAAAATATATTTAGTTAGGTAAGCTTAAGTTAGGTAAGCTTAAGTTAGGTAAGCTTAAGTTAGGTAAGCTTTCTAAGGTTCTTTTCGTACAAAATTATTAATTTTTACATTAACATAAATGAAAAAAAATATCTTAAAGATAAGAATTTTTTTAGAAAGGACTTAATTTTAAATGAGTTCTTACTAATTGACCAGTTTTACCTATTTGGCACGACATACATACAAAGTAGAAATGGGTAAGGAGAGTAGAAGTTTGATATATACCTATATATATATATATATATATATATATATATATATATATATATATATATATATATATATATATATATATATATATATATATATATATATATATTGGCAGGTGCGAAAGATTAACATATCGTCATAAGATATTTATTGTTGGGTAAATCAATGTTTCGCTGATAAATCCACCATCATCATCATCAGGAACATGTCATGATAATATACATTCATAGTATACACAATGTATATGGATGGTTCAGAGAACCAACAAGTTGATAAATTAGACACATGTACAACACTTGGGTATCTTTAATGAGGAAACGTTTCGCCACACAGTGGCTTCATCAGTCCAATACAAAGAAGAATAGTGAAGATCAGAAGGAGACTGAGGTCATCAGTCCCTCAGCCTGGAGTCAATATAATTAGTCTATCAGTCTTGATAACAACACCCAAGTGTTGTACACATGTCAAGTATACACAAAATACAATGACAAATTAGCATTACATGAGAAATTAAAAAAAAATTCGGTAAACAAAGCGGTAAGGAGATGACGTAACATGTGGGTGGTGAATCAACAAGTTACTTTCCAAGGTAAACAGCAATATTAAATGTAAACAGAAAATTAAACTCACATAAAAAATGAGGTGAAGTATTAATATTATTTCAGAGTGAGTAAGTTAGTGTCAATAAGAGGTTTTTTTTTTTTATATTTTTATTTAAAACAACACAATACATTAAATAAATAAAAGAACACAGTATCGGTTCTTACTCAAAATTATAAATCTCATTGTCTAAATGAACACAGACGATTAACGTTGTGTTGTCACACCTGTCCCTCATCCCATATACATTACATCCAATGTAACTATGTTAAGTAAGATTACATCATTATTATTATAACCAAGGAAAACCCAAACCTACAATCTGCATTATTTTTTCCACTTTGTTATTTATATATTATTAATCCACATAATCTTCAAACTCCTTTACAATACTCATTATTGCCAGTGCCGACACATCTGACACTTCTACCCCCCCCCCCCGTATGTACAGTCCCCATTCCAAATAACATACATTAATTTCCTAATGAATGGTCATTGAAAACAATTTCTACTAAAATAACCCAACCCAGCAGACTTCCAAACAAAAACAGTCAGGGTCATTATAAGACATGTAGGAACGAGTCCTGCAATCATATATGTATACATATACGCATGCATATACACATACGTGTATGTGCACTTATTCATAAGAACAAACTAAATCATACATAGAAATAAATCGCTAAATGACTTGTCTGCAAATAAACTAAATATTACAATCTATGATAGAACTATACAAAGACATTGGTTCCCCCAAACACACCTACATACACAAAGTTAATGTTACTGATTAACACTCAATATATAATAGGACCTTCCATACAAAATAAGGGGATATATAAACCCCATCAAATACTTATATATTTTCGTACATAGTGCATAATGTACATATTCAATACAATAATAAAAAAAAAGAGGTGTATGACAAGGCTAAATCTATCTTCAGATTAAAAATATACAAGACATAACCTCACATTATACATATAAATATAAACCTTCCTATATAAAAAGATTCTTATAACAATAAGGGAAAACCGAAAATCACATACAACTTTTGACTCTGTGATTTTACAAAAATTCATAAGGTCTACATACTCCTACAATAAACTTTACCCACATCAACCACCGTGCAAACTAATCAACCATACCTCACCAGGCTTCCAATCACACCAAGAGGGCGCACCACTGAAGAGACCAACCCCTTGCCTCTCACCCCATACTCAAACGGAGTAAACGTTCAACAGTAAGTCCACGATATCCCTCCGGAAAACTAATTACCCACCTTCCCCCATATAATTGTTTGTTCCTACATGCTGTCCTATAAAAACTCGCCGCCAACGCTTTTATCCTAATGTTCCCCTCCACCTCCCTCATCCCCCAAGAAACATACAAGTAATCAACTATTACATATCTGATAGCCCTTCCCACCTCTTTGGGTACCCCTTCCATATCTAACATTAAAGCCCTAAGGGGTGATATCTTTCCCCCCCCCAATAAAAAGAAAACCCTCTTCAACCACAATCTTACCACCTCCAATGCAGAACAAAAATATACTACATGAAAAGCCGTTTCAACTTCCCCACAAAAAGCGCATGACGCCTCTCTCACAAAACCCATTCGTCTTAGCTCCTCTTTCGATGCTAACGTCCCCATAAGAAATCTATATACTAATTCCCTCTCTCTTGCCGGTATTCTTAATTTACTAAATTCCACCCATATCCCTCTCCAATCATATGTGGGATACACTGCCATCCCTTGCATTAATTCCTGACGACGACCCACACCCACTAACCGTTTTACCTTGAGTTTTTTAACATTGCATACCTTTAACATAAACCGCAACATGTCTTCACACTCCACTAAGTCCCTGCCACCCCACCATTTGCGGATATCCCCCATCACCTCCCCCACCCGAAGACCCCTTTCCCCCGCTGCCCGAATATACCTCTGCTTCACATATAGCGCCTTCACCCTAGACCCTAATGCAATCAATCCCAGTCCTCCCTGCCTTACCGCAGTCATTACCACATCTTTACCCAACCACGCCCTCCCATAGCCCCACACATACCTTAAGACCCTTCTTTGCATTTCCATAAAATCCTGACTTCTTAATGGGTAAATTTCCGCCACTCCCCACACCTTACTATAAATCAGCGTATTTACCACCACAACCCTTTGATGCAAGGTTACATCCCCGGCCCTTAGACCCCTCAGCCTACTCAAAGCTCTGTCCATTACCATTTCTGAATTAACCCTCCTGCTCTCCTGTGCATCTGCCAAAAACAAAATCCCACAAATCTTTAGCCTATCTACAGTTATCCAACCAAACTCCTCCCCCAAGGTCCCTCCTACCCAAGCGCCTACCTCCAACAACCGTGATTTCTGCTTATTAACCCTCATCCCAGTAGCATTCCCAAAAATCTCAATTACCCTTCCCACTTTTCTTAAATCTTCAATCCCATTAAGTAAAACAGTTGTATCATCTACATAACCAACAATATTCCCACAATATCCTCCACTCTCCCCCAACCTTCCCATCCCACCATCAACCAGAACATAGAAAGGATTCTGCATACATGCAAAGAGTATTTGGGAGAGTGGACACCCCTGCCTTAAACCCCTTCCCATGCTTACTGAACTACCCAACCTCCCATTTACCTGTACTCTCATTGATGCATTCTCATACAAAGTCCTCACCCATCCAACCACCCTCCCTCCAAAACCCATTCTCACCATACTCTCAAACAAAAATTCCCTATCCACATAATCATAAGCTTTCTCCCAATCCAGACCTAGAATACCTCCCTTATTACTACCCTCAAGGAAATCCCGAATACGACCATGACCTACCCGCATACTCCTCCCCGGGATACCAAACTGTCCCCCATGTATCACCGACCCCATGACCTTCTTCAGTCTATTACCCAAAATTTTCGCAAAAACCTTGTAATCAGCGCACATCAAAGATATTGCACGGTAAGCACTCAACTCTCTACCCCCCCCCTTCTTTGGCACCAAAACTATGACACCCGTACTTTGCGATATGCTCAACTTCCCACTAGTTAACATATGGTCCAATAGCCTAACAAAACACTGCCTAATACACCCCCAATGTGCTCTATAAAAATCATTTGGTATACCGTCTATCCCTGGTGTTTTCCCGGTACTCATCCCGAAAACTGCCTCTTCCACCTCAACCTCACTTATACCAACCTCCAACCCCACTCTATCCTGCTCACTTAAAACGCTATGGAACCCCCCTTCAAAAATACCCTCCCAGGAACCCCCCTCCCTCCAACTCCATTTCTCTCTAAACCAACTATCAGCATAGAGACTCATACTTTCCGTATTGGATAGGACTCGACCCACTGGATACCCTCCCACCCCAGGGCTTGTCTCCAATTGTAGAATGGTGGTTACACTCTGTCGGTCCCGAAATTTACGTAAAACATACCCAGACGGCTTATCACCCCACAAAACATCCTCTAACCCCGCCCTAACCCTAATTGCATCAAACCTATCATTGTGTAATTCAGCTATTCTACTCCGCAGTCTGTCCATATCATCCCTCCTACCACCTCCCCCAACATAACAATCCTGCAACTGTCCCTCCAGATAATTTTGCAACCCAAAACGCCACCTCGCCTCCTCTCGTCCCCTAGCCTTAAAAAAATTCGCTATTCCAGGTTTTGCCTGCATTTCCCACCAATCTAACAGATCTATCTCCCTGTTCCTAGCCTCCCAAAAAGGCAACCACCAATCACTGAAAAAAGGCCCCTCCCCCTCCTCCTTAAGAAGCCTTACATTTAATTTCCAGTACCCAGAATAAATACGCACCACTCCATCCCACATCAAATCTGCTATTACCGCTCTGTGATCAGAAAACCCCACATCGAAGGTTTGCACCCTCACAACATCTATACCCTGCTTAATATAAATTCTGTCTAATCGCGCTTCATATCCCCTACGGACGAACGTATGCTCCACTAGGTAACCCCCCCTCCCCACCACATCAACAACCCCAATATCTCGCAATACATCCCTCAGCACACTCAGCACACAACCCGCCCCTCTCGGTTCGACATCACCACTCCTAATCACACAATTCCAATCACCTCCTATTACTGTTATAGCAGGCAAACCTCTCAAGTGATACAGCAATACCTCTCTGACAAAATCTACTTTTACCCTGGTATTGCTAGTTGCTGGCATGTAAACTCCTACAAAACTAGCTCGACTCTCACCCCAGACACCATCCACCCTCACGACCCTCCCACCCCCCCCCTCTTCCCAGCCGATGACACGCAAGGGGCTGGTCTCCTTTATCGCCACTGCTACCCCACCTTTCAATTGCAAACCACTGGTAACATACATCCGATATCCTTTTAACCGCAACACACAACCAGCCCTATGATTATGCTCTTGCAAAAAGCAAATATCTACATCAAACCGCCGTAAAAACCACTCCAACCAAACTTTCTTAACCTCAGTCTTAAGTCCATTGACATTAAGCGTGACACTTCTGAAAATTATAGAAGTGGCGGCTTTCCCCTATGCCGCTGGGATTTACTCGCTGCACTTTTCACATTACGTATTCCTTTACCACTCGAGTTATCCTGTGCAGTCACCTCCCCCCTCCCTCTCCCACTGTGCAACTCAGGCGCACCTCTAGCACTATGAGGCATCGGCTCCACAACCGCTGCCCATGACTTCTTCCCCGGCCTCTGCCCCGGGGTAATAACCTCGTCTATCTCTGATGCCGCAGTTCTTTTTCTAGAACTTCCACTTACACACATCTCACCCTCAGACGTATCCTCCTGGTGTACCTCCACGGCCACCACACACTCCAGCCTTTTCTTACTCAAGTCTTTCTCCACAATTTGTTGTCCCTCCAGCTCTCCAACTTCACATAAACTGAGGACACCTTCTACACCAGGCTCATCCCCATCCAAGAAATCCTTGATGACATCTGCCAGTAAACCCTCCTGAGTCGAAGCTTCCTGGACTATAGACTCCTCAGATAACACCTTCGACTCCCCCGACTCCCCTGGGATAGTGACACACGTCTCCTCCTCCGCCACCTCCCGGTCGACCTCCTGGCTCCAGAGATCTGGCCTCCGGCCTCCAGAGGCAACAGAGCCAGGCACCAAATCACACGACTGTTGAATCACAATCGGCGTTTCCAGAATTCGAGGAGCCTGCCTCCTAGGACACTGGGCTGCCATGTGCTCATAAGAGCTGCACAGACGACATGTTTTTCTCTGACCCGCATAGTACACATAAACCTGTGTTCTACAACCGGTCATCGTTACATAGGATGGTATAGGTCTTGTTAAAGACATTTTAAGGGTGTAAGAACCTTCTGGCATTCCTTCATACGGACCATCCCTCCATACCCCCATGGTTGCAGAATGCACTGTCCCATAACTGCGAAAAAACTCCTGTAGTCCATACGCCGTAGCCTCGAAGGGTACATTCCGTACCTTCACCCATGTGTAGTACTTAGAAACATCATGTAACACAACATCCATCGCTGAATTCACACTCATGCGTTGTTCCTGGTACTGCTCGACAATTCTTGTGTAGAAGCCGGCTCTCAGAAATTTCACGAAGATTCTTGACAAACCATTAAGAGCGACGCCATATAATTCCTCGTTGGGGATACCATATGTGTCCCTGATGATGTTAGGGAGAAGTACATTCATCGTATCTCCACTTAACGTACCACGAACCAGCTCTATGCAGATAGTATTTACTCTCCGTACTGTATGTTCAGCCATTTTGATATCCCAAAATGAGCAGCGCACGTCCACACTACTCAATGGTTGTTGATGTACTGTGATAGCTCGCCTGAAAAACAGCAGAGGGGTGCTGGGCACAACCTCACTCCACCGTAGTCAGGCAGCGAATGTGTGCCAAGGAGTACTTCCTCAATAAGAGGTGCACAATAAACTAGCCACTTCGGTGGCAACATCTAAATCCAAAAATCATTGAAGTTAGATGCAGAATCATTATCACTGTGTCCGGGTTTTAAGTTGTTTAATATGTAGCCTTCTGAAACACTTAAGCTAAAAGTGCTCTGCGCTTTAGCATTAAATTTTTAAGGTATGTGTATTCAGAACAAGATTATGAGATTCTGAATGAATTTTTCAAGTTGGGTAAAGTGGTCTGGCCTGATGACGATGATGATGGTGATGCATTTACAAAATTAAAAAGTATATTAATAAGACACTTGTTCAAAACTTGGGTAACAATATTGTGGAGATTTCTGGAGGCTGAGGGACTAATAACCTCAAACTACGTCTTCCTATCTTTCACCATCTGCAGCATTATTCTCTATATTGGACTGGTAAAGTCACTGGTTAGCGAAACGTCTCCACAGTATAGATACCCAATTGCTGCACATGTGTCTAATTCATCTATAGGTTACAAAGTACTGGGGAGACAGGGCTACCCATTGCCAAGCCAAACAGACGTCTAAGAACGTAGCTTGCCATTAAACTCAGATGAGAAATTTGTTTATATAAATTAATGTGTTAGATTAAACAGAAATGATTTTTCTAATTTTACTATTTACCACTGACAGGTATTGTGACAAACACCAGAATTACTCACGCCACGCCCGCGGCCGCATACGCCCACACAGCCCATCGTGACTGGGAGTGTGATAGCGCTCTAGGAGAAGAGGGAGCCGGTTGTAAAGACATCGCAGACCAGCTGGTGACAGACCTTCCTGGCAAGAACATCAAAGTAAGATGAAAGTGAACTCTGGATCAAGCATCAATTTCTGTCTCCCCTGAGCTTCATAAATGAGCCACGAGGTTATGAGACTGTTGACATTAAACTCATGTTTCTTCTAATGCATAAATCTTAAATTAAATGAACTAAGAAATAAATATATAAATACAATATTACGTATATTCTTTTCTAGTCGTGAAAAGGTTAATGTAGGCGACAGGTTTTAAACCCCATTAACCAACCAACATAAAATTTATCTTTTTAACCAATAGAACCTTGGTAGAAGCGATAATGCTCTTGTCTTCCCTCTCCTTCCACTCTGCTTTCCTCGGTGACCATTACAGCAGCGCCAGGAATAATGAGGCTAATTTTTCTGTGTAGGTAATCCTGGGTGGCGGACGCCAGGCGCTGGGCGCAAGCCGCGGCGCGTCCCTCAACTCCACCTGCTTTCGGAAGGACGGTCGCAACCTGACGAGGGAGTGGCTCAACGACAAGCTCTCCAGAGGTCACTCAGCTCGCTACGTCACAACTCTTGGCGAGATGGAGAAAGTTCGCGCTCATGATACCGACTATCTCCTCGGTAAATTTCAAGAATGAGTTCCTTGTATAATGTAAAAGGATACAAGTGCAGCTAATGCCACAGTAAAATGTCGCATTAGTTGTATTTGTGTTCGGTAATTCTACCAACATTATTACAGGTAGTTCCACACTTACTGGGGTTCCAAGAGGTAGTTCTCCGCTTGCTAGGGATCCAAGGGGTAGTTCCCCACTTGCTAGAGATCCAAGGGGTAGTTCCCCACTTGCTAGGGATCCAAGGGGTAGTTCCCCACTTGCTAGAGATCCAAGGGGTAGTTCCCCACTTGCTGGGGTTTCACCGCTGTTGTGGTGGATTTAAACAAAGACGTAAGCAATGCGAAACACATTCTACTCGACTTGTTCAAGCAGCTGTCCATAACTATGTGTCCAAGGCTTGAGGGTCTGACCACCACCAAGGCTGACGGACTGACAACCACCACCAAGGCTGACGGTCTGACAACCACCACCAAGGCTGACGGACTGACAACCACCACCAAGGCTGACGGACTGACAACCACCACCAAGGCTGACGGACTGACAACCCCCACCAAGGCTGACGGACTGACAACCACCACCAAGGCTGACGGACTGACAACCCCCACCAAGGCTGACGGACTGACAACCCCCACCAAGGCTGACGGACTGACAACCCCCACCAAGGCTGACGGACTGACAACCACCACCAAGGCTGACGGACTGACAACCCCCACCAAGGCTGACGGACTGACAACCACCACCAAGGCTGACGGACTGACAACCACCACCAAGGCTGACGGACTGACAACCACCACCAAGGCTGACGGACTGACAACCACCACCAAGGCTGACGGACTGACAACCACCACCAAGGCTGACGGACTGACAACCACCACCAAGGCTGACGGACTGACAACCCCCACCAAGGCTGACGGACTGACAACCACCACCAAGGCTGACGGACTGACAACCACCACCAAGGCTGACGGACTGACAACCACCACCAAGGCTGACGGACTGACAACCACCACCAAGGCTGACGGACTGACAACCACCACCAAGGCTGACGGACTGACAACCACCACCAAGGCTGACGGACTGACAACCACCACCAAGGCTGACGGACTGACAACCACCACCAAGGCTGACGGACTGACAACCACCACCAAGGCTGACGGACTGACAACCCCCACCAAGGCTGACGGACTGACAACCACCACCAAGGCTGACGGACTGACAACCCCCACCAAGGCTGACGGACTGACAACCACCACCAAGGCTGACGGACTGACAACCACCACCAAGGCTGACGGACTGACAACCACCACCAAGGCTGACGGACTGACAACCCCCACCAAGGCTGACGGACTGACAACCACCACCAAGGCTGACGGACTGACAACCCCCACCAAGGCTGACGGACTGACAACCCCCACCAAGGCTGACGGACTGACAACCCCCACCAAGGCTGACGGACTGACAACCACCACCAAGGCTGACGGACTGACAACCACCACCAAGGCTGACGGACTGACAACCACCACCAAGGCTGACGGACTGACAACCACCACCAAGGCTGACGGACTGACAACCACCACCAAGGCTGACGGACTGACAACCACCACCAAGGCTGACGGACTGACAACCACCACCAAGGCTGACGGACTGACAACCACCACCAAGGCTGACGGACTGACAACCACCACCAAGGCTGACGGACTGACAACCACCACCAAGGCTGACGGACTGACAACCACCACCAAGGCTGACGGACTGACAACCACCACCAAGGCTGACGGACTGACAACCACCACCAAGGCTGACGGACTGACAACCCCGGCAATAAAGGTCAGCATAAGGCTACACTGCAGACATCACCACCACCATGTTCTGTCGTCAACAATACATCTGATATCACAACACTTGCTAGGCTGTGTACATAGACCTTGAGGGGACATACGTCCCTCTTGTCTTGAGATGCTGGTGGAGGTCTCTTGCTCCCCTTCCTTGGATAAAACTTGGCTACCTCCTATTATCTAAACGCTGTATATGACCCTTACGGGTTTAGCTCATTCCCCATGAGTATTCAAGTAGAGTCATCCAAGGTAACACATTAGGCTTGACAAATGTTTGGGTGAAGAGGTCTGGGTTTGTGAAGGACCTCGCGTTAGAAAGACACATGTGCAAACACTAGGGCATATTTATTAGAAAAATTTTCGGTCCTGAGACCTTCATCACTTCTAACATACAAAGGTTAAAAAGACAATATATATAGACGAAGGACCTACCCAGCACGGGCCAAAAGAACTGAGAAGAACCTACCCAGCACGGGCCAGCAGAACTGAGGAAATATCCAGCACGGGCCAGCAGAACTGAGAAAGACCTCCCCAGCATGGGCCAGCAGAACTGAGAAGAACCTACCCAGCACGGGCCAGCAGAGCTACCGCAGAACTTCTCCTGTTCATGTTCATATGTTAAATTCTTATAAAAAAATTGAATCATTTAAGTCGGTCTGTACATAACAATGATGAACTACAAAATCTTCCAAGAACACAAGAATACCAACACAAAATATTAAACAACGACAGATTCACACATAACCCGTCTCAGACCAATTGTATACCATTTAATGTACAACACGTGTCAGGTTCAGCACGATAACACCGTCACAGAACGTTACAACACCTGTTCTCAAGAGAATATTCCCAGAGCACATGAACGGATGAACGGGGTTGAGTTTGTTGTTATTTCCTTACTGAGCGAACATGTTGTCCATGGCGGCCTTAACTCAAGTTGATAAACGAGACACTTGTGCAGGATCTGTGTATGTTTATTTGGAAACATTTAGCCAGTGTTGCACAAGTGTCTTATTTATCAAATTGTTGGATTTCTAAACCACTTATTCTCAACACAAGTGCAAGTTCGGAGATGGACGCAGCCTAGAGACAGGAGCTTAGTGGTTTAGAGAGACACGTAAACAAACACTAGGACATATTAACTAGAAAACGTTTCGGTCCTGGGACCTTGATCACTTCTTACAGAGGTTAAAAAGACAGTATATATAGGTGGATAATGAGGTGTGAGTGACGCATGGTGACCTGAAGAATGCCATGTTGGGATGAGGACGGGAAGACAATAAGATCATGTGACTTCTGTGTTGTTAGGTCAGGTGGTGCTTGAGGATCGTGTATGCTAATGTTTTTTAATCAGTGTATGTTAGAAGTGATCAAAGTGCCGGGACCGAAACGTTTTCTAATAAATATGTCCTAGTGTTTGTTCAAGTGTCTCTCTAAACTAGTTTGCCAGCATTTATTACCAAGGTTTATACCACAAGAACTTGGAAAAATTAAAAATAAACACAAAAGCGGTATATTCCGATCATTTATTGACAACGTTTCGCCCACACAGTGGGCTTTATTAGGTCACAAACAGATCTACCTGGGTGAAGGGTACATGAACATTCTCTACCTGATTCTCCATCCCATAAATACTCATATGCTCTTCACCCAGGTAGATCTGTGTGGGCGAAACGTTGTCAATAAAGCATCGCATTATACTGCATTTGCGTGTATTTTTCCCTCGTGTCGGTATTTTGTACCATTTATCTCCACCACAAGAACTTAGTGCTTAAAACTTGGAACACTCTCTCATCTCAGTCTCCTAACTAGCTGTTCCTCCACAGGACTGTTCGATGACTCCCACATGCCCTACGAAGTGGACCGGTTGGTTGGGTCTTCAGGGTCCCCCTCCCTCAGGGATATGACCATCAAGGCTCTCAGGCTCCTGAAGAAGAGTGAGAAGGGCTTCTTCCTCCTGGTGGGTACTCGAGGGCAGCGTTTCCAGTCTCTTAGTAAAATTTGTGAAACTAATGCAACATTTTATTGTTGCAACGTTTCGCTTTGTCAAGCATTTACGGCTTGACAAAGTTCCTGGAGAGCGAAACGTCGCATTAGTTACACTTGTGTCCTTTTTAGCTAACATATTGTTGGTAATTATACTAAAAAGCTTTTTATTACACAATTGATTACTCTAGAATAACTCGGGAAAACATAACTCAAACAGATCACAAATTGCTCGAAAATGGAAAGTGAAAAATTGACGACATTTGGCCAGTTGATGATGATCCATGACGGAGCGAAATGTCTTTTAATTTCCTTTCGTATTTTGTAAATTCCTTAAAATATATTAATTTGTGTTAATAATTTACAAATCTCAAGGCTGTTATCCCTGAAGAACTTCCTTCATAACTTTGGTTAATGTTCAGCCTTCCGGGTTAAGATTGTTTCTGAAATATATCTGAATAACAAAATGGTATACAATACCGACAGGTTGGTAAGACATAAATGATAGTTAGGCTAACTGTTGATTATGTGTCTTTCCTGAAATATACTTATTATGATAAATTGATGACGATTCTGTTTATTCTGCTGGAGATTTTATTGATGAGACGACCATTAGTTGGTGAAATTTCAAGTTTGTTCTGAGGACAGGAGAACACAGACCAACTTGTTACGGATATTCAATTGTGGTTTTCCCCCATGCAGAGGGGGGTCACCAACAGCCAGACTGGTTGTATATGAATGTTATATAATACCGACTAGATGGAGATTTAGACACATGTGCAATATCTTACCCAGATGTTTCGCCCACCAGTGGCTTTATCAATACAATAAAAGGACATAATGTGATTATAATTCTACATTCTTCACATTATGTCCTTGTATTGTATTGATTAAGCCACTGGATGGCGAACGTCTACAAATAAAGATACCCAGATGTTGCAGATGTGTGTAATTCCTCAGCCAGACTGGTCAGAGACCAGGTAAGGAGGTGCCTTCCTCAGCCAGACTGGTCAGAGACCAGGTAAGGAGGTGCCTTCCTCAGCCAGACTGGTCAGAGACCAGGTAAGGAGGTGCCTTCCTCAGCCTGACTGGTCAGAGACCAGGTAAGGAGGTGCCTTCCTCAGCCTGACTGGTCAGAGACCAGGTAACAAAGGCGCTTTCCTCTAGTATTAATTGTGCTGGAAGACTGAAAATGGTTTATCATTACATGATATACAACAATACTTCCCATCACATATATAAAGAATCACATCGTTTATGATCAATTATCTTCCTCAGCATCATCAGCAAGGGAGGTAATTTTCCAGTATATTCAATCCTCTTATCTTTCTTTTCTGCAGCAACCCTCGGTTAGTCTTCATAAAAATCTAAGCACATTTCACATCTCCACAAACTATTCCTTCAAACACAAGTTAAAAAAAAAAAACATTCGTAAGATGTTTCTTTCCCTAACTTCTGAGTTGGAAAATTTTAGGAGAAAGTTCTTTCCCCGAGGTTTTCTTTTTCGTTAACTTCTGAGTGAAAAGTTGGGGAGAGAGTTATTGCCCTTTATGAGTTTCCTCCCGAGGTAAACAACTTTACTGAGGAGCAAGAAAGTGGGAGTGTCACTATAATTTACTCTAATAGGCTTGACTTTAATCTCCATCTTGAGCAGTTGTGTCTTCGTGCAAGTCTCGTGTTTGTGTACACTGCGGCCGCGTCCATTACAAATTATTATTACGTTTAGGTGAAGCACCGAACCTGTGTGGATCATTGAGCGCAGGAAGTAGCCAGTAGCGTGACGGGATAATCTCGTTAAATTTTTGCCAACAGGTTGAAGGAGGGAGGATTGACCACGCCCTCCACGACAACATTCCACATCGAGCCATGGAGGAGATAGTTGCTATGGATGCTGCTGTGGCTGCCGCTCTCAGGGTAAGTTTCAGGCTACACTTGTCAGTCTGCTGTAGTTATTGTCAGTACAGTACCTAGGATTCTGTAGTGTTTTTTTTATAGACTGTGAACCCCTGCCCCCATCCTCCTTCGGAGTAGCAATAAAATTAGTAGTTGTAGAAGTAGTAGTAGTAATGGTAGTAGTAGTAGTAGTAGTAGTAGTAGTAGTAGTGGTGGTGGTGGTAATAGTAGTAATTGCATGGAAACGCAGGATCGGGTCCTGGCCATATATATATATATATATATATATATATATATATATATATATATATATATATATATATATATATATATATATATATATATATATATATATATATATATATATATATATATATGCGCTGCATGGCCCATGCGGGATTACTGCATAAACTGCACAGGTAACTCATCTATAACCCTGAGGTGCCTCATCCAAGACACTTGTTAGTATACAAATGGTTCCAACCTCGTGATCTGACGTGAACCAAAATTACGATTGCAAGCACAGGTGTTATAAGTGCTTGTGTCTGACCACGTTGATTTTTTTTTTCGACAAGAACACGAAATAGTGTAAACCATTTGTAAATTAACATAATGTCTCTTAGACCTTGAATGTCCATAGTAAGGCGACTATGAAACAGAACTCTTCTCGAGGCTGAGGGACTGACCACCTCATAACTACATCTTCGAGAGTGTCTTCGAAAGTGATGGACTGATTACGTCGATTTTTCATCTCTACTGTTTCTACTGCCTCCTTTGTATTACTGTCTAAGCGAAACGTTTCGGAATAATGATACCTAACTGTTGCACATGTAACTTATTGATCAACTTGTTGGTATTGTGGACTATTGTCATATTTACACGTAATTGTAAGGCTCTGGTAAACTGAAAGTGAAGGAAGCTTGTGGCAAGACATTTGCTTCAGAGATGAACCATTGCTATCCTTTGACCATATTAAGATTAAGCAAGTAACGGCAGATCCAGATGCGTCAGACGAGCAGCCTGGGTTTCCAGGCGAAGAATTTGTGGGACAAATTCCTCAAAACAGTTCCCTATCAGCCGGGTTGTGGTGTACACGATGGGTGTCGGGCACCAACAGCTACAGCGATCAGGCTAGCAACCAGGAGGCCTGGTCTGCAACCGAATTGCGGGGATGAGGCAGCGGTGACCTCAGGAAGTGACCGCAGGTAACCAGAACAACTCCCGTGGGTACGCTCATGTACACTCCACTCACAGTCATGTTTACCTCTCGCGTGAATTCTGAGATCAAAAAAGAATATACCACAACAATGAGAATCTATGAAAAAGGAGAGCGGTACAGGTTGAAAAAGTCGCTTCAGTTATGGAATTTGACTCGTTGCAGGAGGTGGACCTGGAGGAGACGCTGCTGGTGGTGAGTGCTGATCACTCTCACGTCATGACTATCAACGGTTATCCAGACCGTGGTAACGACATTCTTGGTGAGTTGAAATGAGAGTTGTTGATGAGTTTAATGTCCGGTTGGTAGTGTGTTGATGAGTTTAACTTCCAGTTGTTGATGTGTTGATAAATTTAACTTCTAATTGTTGATGAGTTTATATTATCCTCCAAGTTATTTGCTGAAAGATTTTCTCAAGAAACTTCATTAATAAGTTCATTATAGGCCTTTATATCACTGATATTGTGACAAACAAGGTTACTAATTAAATCTAGTGCTTTTATTTTTATTATTAACTATTATTATCACAAGTATTAGTGTCAGAAGTAATAATATACTACAACTTTTATGAAGACAAAGACTCCAGTTGAAGAATTATTGAATCAACTTTTCGCTCAGAGCGAAACGCCATTTTCACGCATAATAACTTTCAAATACAGTACCTGCATATAAATAGCACACACACACACACACACACACACACACACACACACACACACACACACACACACACACACACACACACACACACACACACACACACACACACACACACACACGCACACACACACACCGTGGTAAAGTGCTGTGTACTCTGGTACAGACGCAGAGACAATGTTTGTAAATAATTTCGCCTGTTTGCGAATTGTTGAGCATTTCAACTATACATATATATCCATATGATAATGTGCTTATGGGAGATTCTAAAGAAAAATTGCAAAGATTAGTGGATGAGTTTGGGAGTGTGTGTAAAGGCAGAAAGCTGAAAGTGCACATAGAAAAGAGTAAGGTGATGAGAGTATCAAATGATTTAGATAAAGAAAAATTGGATATCAAATTGGGGAGGAGGAGGAGTATGGAAGAAGCGAATGTTTTCAGATATTTGGGAGTTGACGTGTCGGCGGATGGATTTATGAAGGATGAGGTTAATCATAGAATTGAAGGAAAAAAGGTGAGTGGTGTGTTGAGGTATATGTGGAGACAAAAAACGTTATCTATGGAGGCAAAGAAGGGAATGTATGAAAGTATAGTAGTACCAACACTCTTATAAGGGAGTGAAGCTTGGGTTGTGAATGCAGCAGCGAGGAGACGGTTGGAGGCAGTGGAGATGTCCTGTCTAAGGGCAATGTGTGGTGTAAATATTATTCAGAAAATTCAGAGTGTGGAAATTAGGAGAAGGTGTGGAGTTAATAAAAGTATTAGTCAGAGGGCTGAAGAGGGGTTGTTGAGGTGGTTTGGTCATTTAGAGAGAGTGGATCAAAGTAGAATGACATGGAGGGCGCATAAATCTGTAGGGGAAGGAAGACGGGGTAGGGGTAGTCCTCGAAAAGGTTGGAGGGAGGGGGTAAAGGAGGTGTTGTGGGCGAGGGGTTTGGACTTCCAGCAAGCGTGCGTGAGAGTGTTAGATAGGAGTGAATGGAGACAAATGGTATTTGCGACCTGACGAGCTGTTGGAGTGTGAGCAGGGTAATATTTAGTGAAGGGATTCAGAGAAACCGGTTATTTTATATAACCGGATTTGAGTCCTGGAAATGGGAAGTACAATGCCTGCACTCTAAAGGAGGGGTTTGAGATATTGGCAGTTTGGAGGGATATATGGTGTATTTTTATAAGTATAAACTTCTAAACTGTTGTCTTCTGGGCACCTCTGCAAAAATAGTGATTATGTGTGAGTGAGGTGAAAGTGTTGAATGATGATGAAAGTATTTTCTTTTTGGGGATTTTCTTTGTTTTTTGGGTCACCCTGCCTCGGTGGGAGACGGCCGACTTGTTGAAAAATATATATATATATTTTATATATATATATATATATATATATATATATATATATATATATATATATATATATATATATATGGAATTCGCGAGAGCAGGCGAAATATACACAAACACTGATCTCTGGCTGAAGGAGACTCGAACCTACGAACCTTAGGACAAGGTACGCAGTGCTTTACCAATCTACCCACACTAGACAATACCAGTGTGAGTAGATTGGTAAAAGCACTGCGTACCTTGTCCTAAGGTTCGTAGGTTCGAGTCTCCTTCAGCCAGAGATCAATATATATATATATATATATATATATATATATATATATATATATATATATATATATATATATATATATATATATATATATATATATATATATATATATATATATATAAACGGATATTAAGGTGTGTGTTAACGCGGCAGGTATAACTGGAGAGTTATCTAAGGTGGATGGTCTGCCATATACTACCCTCATGTTCACTAATGGACCTGGATACAACTACACCGTCGACAGGTATCAGGTAAGGGCTCAGACCTGTTGAAAGTTATAGAGATCTTAGGGGATAGGGGGGGAGGGCACAATCGTTTTGATTCGAGGAAAGAGAGGGGTAACCCATATTCTTGTGGATCAAGAGCCCTTCGCAAGCATGAATGAGCCTTCCCTGGAGAACACCGTGTATACAGTTATCATTATTATTAGTTGACTGGGTAATTGGGTTTCAAGAGTATCACCAGCCAAGAATATTTCAGTACCTAAAGTAGGGATTAAACTCTCACCCTATATACACTGAGAGTAAACACCTCTGAGTGTGGATAATAATAATAATAATAATAATAATAATAATAATAATAATAATAATAATAATAATAATAATAATAATAATAATATTATTATTATTATTAATATTATTACTACTATTATATTCATGGAGTGTGCTCATGTCATACAGCACCAAATATGAACTAAGAGAGATTAGTGGAAGAAAATACTTTACATACAGCATTAATAAATGTTCTGAAAATGTTTGAACAGTTTGTCTATATAGGTAAACCAGAGAGAGAGAGGGGGGGCGGGGGAGAGAATAGCATCAGTAACATAGAGTTGTGGTGGTGGTGGTACAGGTCCGGCGTCATGATCCCAGGCTGGTCAACACTAAACACATAGACTACCGCTCCCAGGCAGCAGTACCAACACCAGCCATGGAGGAGACACATGGTGGTGAGGACGTCGCTCTGTGGGCAATAGGTAAGATTTTTTTTTTTCCATTCCTATCAGTCTCTTTTTTTTTATCATTGTTACAGTCATAACCCACATGGGTCATGCATCAAGTATTCCCTCGAAGGAGTACATTTCAAAGGTTTCTTTAAAGGGATACCTTTTTTTTTATTTTTTTTTTTTAGGTGTACCCGGAAAGAGGGGTTTAAGTAGCGGCTGCCTGATCTTCTTTCCTCTTCTAGCAGGATTTTCACTGACATCGCCTTTTCCAAAGAACTTTAAATTTTCAGCGCTGGTGTCCCGTAACTTGAATTCTTTCAGTAAAATGACATGAATTTTTGCCTCGGAACGACTTCCGTTTTTAATGTCTGATTATCTTATGAACAAAATGGTGCCCACTAAGTTTAGGCTTTCAAGATGCAAATTTGACAAATTTCCTAACATCGTTAATAAACTTGAACTCTTTGGAGTCCGAGCCATAACTAAAAAATGCCTCTTATGATTGTCTTCAAACTTTAGAGTGAGGATCTTAGTATACTGTATTTTTGTCCCTGTTTTCACCTTATCGGTGTTTTATACCATTACTCTCTTTCCATCTTCGTGATTTATTGAGTACATCAACAGATTTCCTTTTCTCTATTACCGTATCCACAATTCTGGTCCAAACTCTGTGCACTTTAGGTCTCGTTTATGGCGGCTAAAGCTCCCGCTTCACACACGGAGGCCCGGGTTCGATTCCCGGCGGGTGGAAATATTTGGACACGTTTCCTTACACCTATTGTCCTGTTCACCTAGCAGCAAATAGGTACCTGGGTGTCAGTCGACTGGTGTGGGTCGCATCCTGGGGGACAAGATTGAGGACCCCAATGGAAATAAGTTAGACAGTCCTCGATGACGCACTTTCTTGTTATCCTGGGTGGCTAACCTTCCGGGGTTAAAAATCCGAACGAAATCTTATCTTACATCTTGTTATTATGCCACTCAGGACCCATGGCACACCTCTTCCACCGGACCCACGAGCAGAACTACGTAGCCCACGCCATGGCTTACTCTGCGTGCATTGGTCCAAGCCAAAACAGGTGTGGGAGGCCAAGCCACGCCACCTTCACGAAGCGACCCTCACCCACACGCAAGTTACCCGTTCACTCTCCTCGTACTGCTGCTCTCTCTACTGCTGCTGGTTCTGGGACCGCAGTGCAACTACCCGGAGCACTGCCCAAATTTCCCACTCTGTCTCCGGTCCTGCAACAGCTGCTTAACGACAATGAACAGAAGGTATGTGTAGCAATATCATTATTCCTAATGACAGAGCCTCCAGTGCGAGAAAGTCTTCAGCCTGTCTTAAATGTACGTACTTGTTTTATTCCCTCAGCATCGCCACAACGTTGTTCCTCTTACTAAACATTCTTTTCAGATAGTCACGTCTCTTGGCCTAGAGTCAGTGAAGAGTTTCTCTGCGACTGAAGACGTGCGGCAGCTCCTGGGCCGTAATGTGCTGCTGCCTCACGGCGGGTAGCAGGTAGCAACCAACCACGCTAAAGGTAAGACAAACATTACAGACTGCTCCACATCATGTAGCAACCATCCACACGGAGGGTGAGACCAGTCACATCATTTTCTTATCCACCCTGTTATATGCTTTTTCCAAATCAATAAATACATTAAACTACTTAGTTTCTCTCGCCTATTTACTGTTGAATTCAGTACGAACAGCAGATCCACCTCCCTCCTCACCCCCCTACACCCTCCTGCCACCTCCTTCCCCCTCCTTGATCATCAGTTAACAAGCATAATTAATCCTTACTATCACTAACACAGTTATGTAAAACACTTTGTCAGGTATATAACAACTCTCAGACATGCCAGCAGACACCGTTAACAACTTAATTTCTTCCCGTTCTAATTCTCTCTTTCAGGAAGAGGATCAACTAGGCTTCTTTGTTCCAGGGAATTTAATCGTCTTTTGCAACAAGTAGGAATATGTGGGAAGGAATTTAATTTTCTTTCCTCAGCGGAAATGAAAAGTAAATATTACAGATTAAAGAAATATTAAGAAACTCTCATTAAACGGGATGATATGTAGTTATACCCACTATTTTCAGTAAGAATAATTAATTTTTTTAAGATGTATGTTGTTTGTATATGATTACAACTGCTTCATGAAAGAATTTGGACCATTTGACTGCAATAATTATCCCTTTAACGTAAAAATGCGGCGGATAAAATATCACGAACCAAAAATTAATCCAGTTTTAATTCTAAGGAAAACACATTATTTGAAATACTTCACTACACAGATTACAGGAAGGTTAATTAGCATTCATTTAAAACACAGCATTAAATAACTCGGACACCTAAACCACCTAGGTTAGGTTGGGTAAGTTTTGTCAGGATACAGGACAAGTATTTCTTGACGATGGTCTTCGTCATAGGATGACCAGCCACTGGAGCTTTTGGTCATCTGACCAAGATCTTCCGCTGGCTTACCAGTCTACCCTTTTAAAAATTATGATTACGATTATATAAAACTACATCTGATTGTTCCACAGATCCAGGGTTGGCTGGACTAACCTCGGCTTCTTACACTAGCAAGTCCGGAGGGCGGAGTGTCTGGGGGAGGTAAAGAACGTCCGCAAGTCTGCCGTTCTAAGTAATGATTACCTCAGTACCTCCACGACCTCTGACGATGTAGACAACTTTGCAAAGAATCTAGAAAATATCCATTGATTGGGTGACGTCTGAGAGTCTTGCTGGTTCATACGACTATATCAAAGATCTGTATAACCATATACGACTGTATAAAACATCTGTATAACCATATACGACTGTATCAAAGATCTGTATAACCATATACGACTGTATAAAACATCTGTATAACCATATACGACTATCAAACATCTGTAACACCATAAAAATACTTTATTTAAACTTTTGTTTTCATGTTTCATAATCTCGTCTATTTTATATATATATATATATATATATATATATATATATATATATATATATATATATATATATATATATATATATATATATATATATATATATATATATATATATATATATATGTCGTGCCGAATAGGCAGAACTTGCGATCTTGGCGAATAGCAAAACGTTGCGATCTTGGCATATAGGACAAGTGAAAATTTGTGTATGCAATAATTTCGCCAAAATCGTTCTGAACCTAACGAAAAAAATGTTTCACTGTGTTTGTTTAGTATTAAATTATTGTAAACAAATCTAAAATATATTTAGTTGGGCTAGGCTAAAATAAATTGTTCTTCTTATAATAAGGTTAGGTAAGTTTTCTAAGATTCTTTTGGTGCAAAATTAAAAATTTTTGCATTAACAATAATGAAAAATATATATCTTTAAACGTATAAGAGAAAATTTTAGAAAGGACTTAATTTTAAATGAGTTCTTGCTAATTGACCAGTTTTACATATTCGGCACGACATATATATATATATATATATATATATATATATATATATATATATATATATATATATATATATATATATATATATATATATATATATATATATATATATATATATATATATATATATATATATATATATATATATATATATATATATATATATATATATATATATATATACATATACATGCACAGAGTTAAGTTCAATTTTTATTTGAGGGATTGACTCTTAATGTACAAATCATATGCAGCCTTAATGACCTTGTGGTGGACAGGCTTCAAACCTAACCAACAAACCAACCAATCATTTACAAGTGTAAATGATTGGTTGGTAGTTTCACTCTCCATTTATGGAACAAATTGCCATGCATGCAAGTTAGGTAGAAATGTAATGTAAGTAGGTGTATGGAGGGAGTGTAACTGATCTGGGTCCCCAGATCTACACAGTCCCGGGTGATGCTACGGGGTCCGTATTTTAATTATGGGCGAAATGTTTGGGAGAAATGATGTGTAATCATCAATTTTCTGTTGCATGACCATTCTTGTAAGAGCCAGGTGGTAAGAGCCAGGTGGTAAGAGCCACTTAATTTATATATTGTCAAGAGAAGGTACGTGGTATACCTTTGTTGGTATACCATAAGGGGCCAGTTTTTATTACCATTTTGAGTGAGTTTAGAATTATTGCTGCCTCGGTAATGTATTTTTTTCTTCACATTTTAACCATGTTAACGTCAGTCAAAATTAAGTTAATTAGGTGTGGGAAACGTCAGTTATGTACAGCTCAGGATAATTTATAAGAGGGAACGCTTCGCCAGGAGAGGCTTCTCCAGTCCAAAAATAAATAAATCAAAGTCGTAAACTGTACATAAGTGTCGGTATCACCTGTCGGTATCACCATGTACTATTTTTAAGTTAATTATGTTCACGTTAGGACCTAACTGAAAACTTCCTACAGACAAGTCTACGGTAGAAGATACTCAGTGTATTGTGTACACTTGCCGGCTGGCGACATCACTGGAGACTAGACAGAGGCAGAGAAAGCTTTCGTGACGTTTCGTCGGGATGTTTCGCCAACCAGTGGTTTTATCAGTCCGATACAGAGAACAGCACTGCGGGCAGTAGGGGACTTCATCTCCGTCACCTTACCCAGTATTAACTTCCACACTGGACTGATAAAGTCACTCTTTGGCGACACTTACCTGGAGTATACCTGGAGTAATACCTGGAGTATACTTGGAGGGTATACCTAGAGTGATACCTGGAGTATACTTGGAGGGTATACCTAGAGTAATACCTGGAGTAATACCTGGAGTATACTTGGAGGGTATATATAGAGTAATACCTGGAGTTTACCTGAAGTAATACCTGGAGTATGCCTGGAGGGTATACCTTGAGTAATACCTGGAATATACCTGGAGGGTATTCCGGGGGCCAACACCACCACCGCCCGGTCCATGACCAGGCCTCGCGGTGGTTCAGGGTCTGATCAAAGAGGTTGTTACTGCTGGTAGCACGCAAGCCAGCGTAGGAACCACAGCCTGGCTGGTCAGGTACTGAGTCTAAGTGTCCAAGTCTTTCGCATGTGTTTTCTTCATCCTCTTCTCTCTTTTGTAAACCATAAATGTGTGATATTGTCGAAGAGTTTACGTATGACTTTGTCTCAGTGTTAAGTCTCAGAGTTTACACCCTCCACCAGTGTATCTGTCAGAGTTTACACCCTCCACCAGTGTATCTGTCAGAGTTTACACCCTCCACCAGTGTATCTGTCAGAGTTTACACCCTCCAACAGTGTATCTGTCAGAGTTTACACCCTCCACCAGTGTATCTGTCAGAGTTTACACCCTCCACCAGTGTATCTGTCAGAGTTTACACCCTCCAACAGTGTATCTGTCAGAGTTTACACCCTCCACCAGTGTATCTGTCAGAGTTTACACCCTCCACCAGTGTATCTGTCAGAGTTTACGCCCTCCAACCCCTCAAGGAAGGTTCCTTGATGTTGGTGAGGGGCTCTTGATTTAGGGAATTGGATCTGTGCTCCAGTTCCCCGAATTAAGCCTGAATGCCTTCCACATCCCCCCCCAGGCGCTGTATAATCCTCCGGGTTTAGCGCTTCCCCCTTGATTATAATAATAATAATACGCCCTCCAACAGTGTATCTGTCAGAGTTTACACCCTCCACCAGTGTATCTGTCAGAGTTTACACCCTCCACCAGTGTATCTGTCAGAGTTTACACCCTCCACCAGTGTATCTCTCAGAGTTTACACCCCCCAACAGTGTATCTGTCAGAGTTTACACCCTCCACCAGTGTATCTGTCAGAGTTTACACCCTCCACCAGTGTATCTGTCAGAGTTTACACCCTCCACCAGTGTATCTGTCAGAGTTTACACCCTCCAACAGTGTATCTGTCAGAGTTTACACCCTCCACCAGTGTATCTGTCAGAGTTTACACCCTCCACCAGTGTATCTGTCAGAGTTTACACCCTCCAACAGTGTATCTGTCAGAGTTTACACCCTCCACCAGTGTATCTGTCAGAGTTTACACCCTCCACCAGTGTATCTGTCAGAGTTTACGCCCTCCAACAGTGTATCTGTCAGAGTTTACACCCTCCACCAGTGTATCTGTCAGAGTTTACACCCTCCACCAGTGTATCTGTCAGAGTTTACACCCTCCACCAGTGTATCTGTCAGAGTTTACACCCTCCAGCAGTGTATCTGTCAGAGTTTACACCCTCCAACAGTGTATCTGTCAGAGTTTACACCCTCCAACAGTGTATCTGTCAGAGTTTACACCCTCCAACAGTGTATCTGTCAGAGTTTACACTCTCCAATAGTGCTACTGTCAGAGTTTACACCCTCCAACAGTGTATCTGTCAGAGTTTACACCCTCCAACAGCGTATCTGTCAGAGTTTACACCCTCCAACAGTATCTGTCAGAGTTTACACCCTCCAACAGTGTATCTGTCAGAGTTTACACCCTCCAACAGTATCTGTCAGAGTTTACACCCTCCAACAGCGTATCTGTCAGAGTTTACACCCTCCAACAGTGTATCTGTCAGAGTTTACACCCTCCAACAGTGTATCTGTCAGAGTTTACACCCTCCAACAGCGTATCTGTCAGAGTTTACACCCTCCAACAGTATCTGTCAGAGTTTACACCCTCCAACAGTGTATCTGTCAGAGTTTACACCCTCCAACAGTGTATCTGTCAGAGTTTACACCCTCCAACAGTGTATCTGTCAGAGTTTACACCCTCCAACAGTGTATCTGTCAGAGTTTACACCCTCCAACAGTGTATCTGTCAGAGTTTACACCCTCCAACAGCGTATCTGTCAGAGTTTACACCCTCCAACAGTGCATCTGTCAGAGTTTACACCCTCCAACAGCGTATCTGTCAGAGTTTACACCCTCCAACAGTATCTGTCAGAGTTTACACCCTCCAACAGTGTATCTGTCAGAGTTTACACCCTCCAACAGTGTATCTGTCAGAGTTTACACCCTCCAACAGTGTATCTGTCAGAGTTTACACCCTCCAACAGTGTATATGTCAGAGTTTACACCCTCCAACAGTATCTGTCAGAGTTTACACCCTCCAACAGTGTATCTGTCAGAGTTTACACCCTCCAACAGTGTATCTGTCAGAGTTTACACCCTCCAACAGTATCTGTCAGAGTTTACACCCTCCAACAGTGTATCTGTCAGAGTTTACACCCTCCAACAGTGTATCTGTCAGAGTTTACACCCTCCAACAGTGTATCTGTCAGAGTTTACACCCTCCAACAGTGTATCTGTCAGAGTTTACACCCTCCAACAGTGTATCTGTCAGAGTTTACACCCTCCAACAGTGTATCTGTCAGAGTTTACACCCTCCAACAGTGTATCTGTCAGAGTTTACACCCTCCAACAGTGTATCTGTCAGAGTTTACACCCTCCAACAGTGTATCTGTCAGAGTTTACACCCTCCAACAGTGTATCTGTCAGAGTTTACACCCTCCAACAGTGTATCTGTCAGAGTTTACACCCTCCAACAGTGTATCTGTCAGAGTTTACACCCTCCAACAGTGTATCTGTCAGAGTTTACACCCTCCAACAGTGTATCTGTCAGAGTTTACACCCTCCAACAGTGTATCTGTCAGAGTTTACACCCTCCAACAGGTATCTGTCAGAGTTTACACCCTCCAACAGTGTATCTGTCAGAGTTTACACCCTCCAACAGTGTATCTGTCAGAGTTTACACCCTCCAACAGTGTATCTGTCAGAGTTTACACCCTCCAACAGTGTATCTGTCAGAGTTTACACCCTCCAACAGTGTATCTGTCAGAGTTTACACCCTCCAACAGTGTATCTGTCAGAGTTTACACCCTCCAACAGTGTATCTGTCAGAGTTTACACCCTCCAACAGTGTATCTGTCAGAGTTTACACCCTCCAACAGTATCTGTCAGAGTTTACACCCTCCAACAGTGTATCTGTCAGAGTTTACACCCTCCAACAGTGTATCTGTCAGAGTTTACACCCTCCAACAGTATCTGTCAGAGTTTACACCCTCCAACAGTGTATCTGTCAGAGTTTACACCCTCCAACAGTGTATCTGTCAGAGTTTACACCCTCCAACAGTGTATCTGTCAGAGTTTACACCCTCCAACAGTGTGCATTACTTTGTAATTTATTTGTTCTTAATGAATTTATTACTTGTTTAGTGTGTGTGTGTGTGTGTGTGTTTTAATGTCTCGTGAGAGTAACAAACGGGTCAAAGGTTTCAAAATAAAGTGACAAACAACATCTCCTTTACTAACCATGGTAATAATAAAGCGTCCAGTCAATGCACTTTTCTTTATCTATGTTAACTTATTTATCTTGTCTAAAAATACGTGCAGTCAACAAGTGCCTAGGACAAAATGGTAACTAACCTGTTATGCTCAAAGATATTAAAGCATCTGTGGTAATATTGACAGGAAATTTAGAGTCAGGTGACTTTCTTGATACGATCCAGGATTGTTTTTTTAAAACAGTTTGTGACAGAGCCAACTAGGGGAAATAACCTCCTTGACTTGGTTCTTGCCAGTAGGGAAACACTAATTAATAATCTTGAGGTTAATGATGAGCTTGGGGAAAGTGATCACAAATCACTCAGTTTTAATATATCATGGAATTCCCCTAATAATGGCAATCAAGTCTCCGTCCCTGACTTTCGCTTGGCTGATTTCATAGGACTGAAAAATTACTTAGGTGGGCTGAACTGGAATGACCTGACTAAGGGTCAGGTAGGTGGTGATGGTTGCCGATATGATGCTTTCCAGGGCATAGTTCTAGCTGCTCAGTCAAATTATGTTCCAAATAGGGAAATCAGATCAAACAAAAAAGATCCTAAATGGATGAACAATAGATTAAAATATCTGATTGGTCAAAAGAGAGGCATATATAGGCAAATCAAAAGAGGAGAGGGGCAATTAAGAAATCGATATATTCAGTTAAAGAGAGAAATAAAAAGGGGAATTAGAAAAGCAAAAAGAGATTATGAGGTTAAAGTTGCAAGAGAATCGAAGACTAACCCAAAAGGATTCTTTCAGGTATACAGAAGTAAGATCAGGGACAAGATAGGCCCACTCAAAAGTTCCTCGGGTCAGCTCACTGACAGTGATAAGGAAATGTGTAGAATTTTTAACACATACTTCCTATCAGTTTTTACACAGGAGGATACCAGCGATATTCCAGTAATGATAAATTATGTAGAACAGGACGATAATAAACTGTGCACTATTAGGGTCACAAGTGACATGGTCCTTAGGCAAATAGATAAATTAAAACCTAACAAATCCCCAGGCCCTGATGAACTGTATGCAAGGGTTCTAAAGGAATGTAAAGAGGAGCTTAGCAAACTTTTGGCTAATCTTTTCAACATATCACTACAAACTGGCATGGTGCCAGATAAGTGGAAAATGGCAAATGTGATACCTATTTTCAAAGCAGGTGACAGGTCCTTAGCTTCGAACTATAGACCAATAAGCCTAACCTCCATAGTGGGAAAACTTATGGAATCAATAATTGCCGAGGCAGTTCGTAGCCACCTTGAAAAGCATAAATGAATCAACGAATCTCAGCATGGTTTTACAAAGGGGCGTTCCTGCCTTACGAATTTATTAACTTTTTTCACTAAGGTATTTGAGGAGGTAGATCATGGTAATGAATATGATATTGTGTATATGGACTTCAGTAAGGCTTTTGACAGGGTCCCACATCAGAGACTATTGAGGAAAATTAAGGCACATGGAACAAGAGGAGAAATTTTTTCCTGGATAGAGGCATGGTTGACAAAGTTTGCATAAATGGGGAGAAATCAGAGTGGGGAAGCGTCACGAGCGGTGTTCCACAGGGGTCAGTGTTGGGCCCCCTGCTGTTCACAATCTACATAAACGACATAAATGAGGGCATAAAGAGCGACATCAGCAAGTTTGCCGATGACACCAAAATAGGCCGTCGAATTTATTCTGACGAGGACATTAGAGCACTCCAGGAAGATTTGAATAGACTGATGCAGTGGTCGGAGAAGTGGCAGATGCAGTTTAATATAGACAAATGCAAAGTTCTAAATGTTGGACAGGACAATAACCATGCCACATATAAACTAAATAATGTAGATCTTAATATTACGGATTGCGAAAAAGATTTAGGAGTTCTGGTTAGCAGTAATCTGAAACCAAGACAACAGTGTATAAGTGTTCGCAATAAAGCTAATAGAATCCTTGGTTTCATATCAAGAAGCATAAATAATAGGAGTCCTCAGGTTGCTCTTCAACTCTATACATCCTTGGTTAGGCCTCATTTAGATTATGCTGCACAGTTTTGGTCACCGTATTACAGAATGGATATAAATGCTCTGGAAAATGTACAAAGGAGGTTGATCCCATGTATCAGAAACCTTCCCTATGAGGATAGACTAAGGGCCCTGAATCTGCACTCTCTAGAAAGACGTAGAATTAGGGGGGATATGATTGAGGTGTATAAATGGAAGACAGGAATAAATAAAGGAGATGTAAATAGTGTGCTGAAAATATCTAGCCTAGACAGGACTCGCAGCAGTGGTTTTAAGTTGGAAATATTCAGATTCAGGAAGGATATAGGAAAGTACTGGTTTGGTAATAGAGTTGTGGATGAGTGGAACAAGCTCCCGAGTACAGTTATAGAGGCCAGAACGTTGTGTAGCTTTAAAAATAGGTTGGATAAATACATGAGTGGATGTGGGTGGGTGTGAGTTGGACCTGATAGCTTGTGCTACCAGGACGGTTGCCGTGTTCCTCCCTTAAGTCAAGGTGACCTGACCTGACTAGGTTGGGTGCATTGGCTTAAGCCGGTAGGAGACTTGGACCTGCCTCGCATGGGCCAGTAGGCCTGTTGCAGTGTTCCTTCGTTCTTATGTTCTTATGCATAAAAACATAAGAAAGAACACTACGGCAGGCCTACTGGCCCCTGAGAGGCAGGTCCATGTCACCCCCCCCGGCTTACACTAATATACTACTTAAAAATTTAGAACATTCTGATATATATTAAATAATAATCCAGTATTCCAAATAATATAAAAACAAGACAAAGGTCGTTGCCCACCCAGGCAAAGTGACCCGATGAAGAAGAAAAGCAAAGTTTTTCTTTTTACATTTAGTAATATAAACAGGAGAAGGGGTTACTAGCCCCTTGCTCCCGGCATTTAAGTCGCCTCTTACCACACGCATGACGTACGGAGGAAGAATTCTTCTCCACTTCTCATGAAATTAGTAAGTTTAGGTACAGGTATACAAATACAGCTACACAAATTTTCATACGTATTAATATGTGTATATTACCTAGGATAACCCAAAAAAAGCCTGCCCCTACTTGCTAGGTCCTAACATTGTTGTAGCATCGAGGGTATTGTTCTTAGAGAGGCGCACCAACTAAACTGTTTACTGAGGACTCGGCAAGGAAACTGGACCTTCGAACCGTATGGTCCATAAAATTGTTCCATCAACCAATATTAAGTAAGTTTATTTAGGCCTAGATCCACATAAGTACAATTTTCATCCATAGTGTAAATTACCCAGGATAACCCAAAAAGTCAAACACAGTGACTTACTTCTATTGGGTCCTTGTAATATCTTATTACTGAAACCTTAAAAGTTAAAACAGGTGAGTAACTCAACTGTGTGAACATCAGTTACAATTAAATAAGGTAAACTGACTTATTTACAATAACATTAAAGAGAAGATCACCTTACAATAACAGGTACATGAATGCACTACGTGGTGTCCTACCCAATATTTAGGCTAAAGGACCCCAATGGAAATAAGTCACTCTGTCTGACTTTTTTGGGTTATCCCAGGTTCTCTACACATATGGTGCTATATATGATAATTCTATGTAACTGTATTTGTGTATACCTGAATAAACTTACTTACTTACTTTTGCTCATGAAATTCGAGAAGTAAACTTTTTCCATAGACACACCTGCCTCATGCAAAATTTAGGACTGCCTAGTAGAAAACTAGGGTACATGATCAGCAGTTAGGGGTCAATAATTAAGTAAACAATAGGAATGAAATATGCAAATAATAAACAATATCTTAAATTTAATATAATAATGTTACCTTTGTCTTTATAAATGTATGCGTATTTTCTGTTACAGAAAACCATTATAAAAGATATTTTTAAGGGGAAACTCTAGTAGATTTAAATATTACAGTTGCAGTCACTGTGATGTAATCTAGGTAAGAGCGATTATTTAAATGAATCTTATCGTAAGAAAAGAGTGTGGAGTAGAAAGCAGTGATGATGGATGAGGTTTGCCTTATGGTGCCTTACATGGGGTCGAGGTAGTGTTGGGTGTGGGTCACCCTGCCACGATGATCACCACTATAATAATAATAATAATATCTTTATTTACTACAAGTACATGTACAAGGTATACAGTCCTACCTGACATCACTGACATACTACTATATAGAAAGCCACTTGTTATGCTGAGCATTTTGGGCAAATTAGTCTGTGTCCCAGGATTCGACCCACACCAGTCGACTAACACCCAGGTACCCATGTTACTGATGAATGAACATAGACAACAGGTGTAAAGAAACACGTCCACTGTTTCTACCCTGGCTGGGACTCGAACCCAGACGCTCGCCGTGTGAAGCGAGAGCTTTAGCCACCAGGCCACCAGAGGAGCTAACACCTCGCTCAGGGACAGCACATTCTGAATCTTCCTCCAAGCTACACTCCACAGCAATTAATGTATGCAGTTCCAACTGTTGGAACATTTCTCATATGAATCATATAAACACACTTAATGAACTGAAGCTTGTCCGATGCATGCACTACTGACATACCCTCAGACGTTGAAAAAAAGGTAACGGTGTGCGTTAGTTCGATCGCTAGGGCACACAGCTCACACACTGAGATCCGAGGTTCGAATCTCCTCTGGTACGACTGGAAAACATTAGGGACGTGTTTCCATAAGACACCTGCTGTCCCTGTCTCTGTTCACCCATCAGTTTAAAATAAGTACCTGGGTGTTAGTCGACTGGTGTGGGTGGCATCCTGGGGTACAAAGTTAACCTAACTTGCCAGAAATGCTCTGCATAACCAGGGGCTTTCTATATAGTATGTGACTGATGTCAGCTATGGTCTGTATACGTTGTATCATGTACTTATGGAAATAAAGATTATTATTTTTATTAATTATTATTGTTATCATCATTTTTAATAGAAAATCTAATTATCTTGAGGAGAGTCACATTATCCTCAGTGACATTTAACGTCAAACAGAAAGAGTAACGTTGAGCGTACCCAGCTTAGCATAGCAGAGAGCTCCCACCACGGACATGAAGTCAATGACTATCCACACACCAAGGCCATGCCCACACTGCCCGTGTACTGGACCACTGTTTTGGGTGACAGAAATATACATGCCCCGGTCATGGCCCCTATACTGATGCCAAAATTTTTGCACTTGGTTTTAGAGGGGATTTCTCTTAGGATGGGTGTCCAGTCTCCGCCTTGGTCAGCGCCGGTGGTCGCTGGAGGAAGCTGCCATAGTCTGGTCTCTGTTAAAGAGGATAGTCAATATATCCGGAGATATAAGTGAGTTTCAAAATCACTCGCTGACAAAAGACATCGGTTTTCAGTGCATTCATAACCGTATACAAGAAAAAATATTGCATCTTCAGCGTTATCATGTGTAATATAAAACAGTTTCTTAGGTCATATTATGTAGATGGTAATGTGTGACCCACGGAGCCTTAGGGCCAATTTGTGAGCATTAAAATAAAATTAGTATAGAGTCTGAGACGAAGCCTACGTCAGGACAGTGAAACAAACTGGTTTGTTCTCTACATAAAGAAACTTTCTATACCAGTTCTCAAGCCACGACTGCCAGTTGATACATACGTACGTACATACGTACATACATACATACATACATACATACATACATACATACATACAAACATACATACATACATACATACATACATACATACATACATACAAACGTACATACATACATACATACATACATACATACATACATACAAACATTACATCCATACATATATATATATATATATATATATATATATATATATATATATATATATATATATATATATATATATATATATATATATATATATATATATATATATATGTCTTCTTCAGCTGTATGTATGTATATATATAGTATTAATGATGGTAAAATTACCGACATTATGCTAAGCTAAAGGACACAAGTGCAACTAATGTGACATTTTATTGTGGCAACGTTTCGCTCTCCAGGAGCTTCGTCAACGCGTTACAAACAATACATAGACACAGACGGTATATACACAAGCTATAGAGTGAGGTGTAAGTCACAACAGAATTATTATAGAAGTAACAGTAGCAGTTGTAATATACTGTGACACAGTGTGCACCGAGCACAGTATTCACGAACCACCCATCACTCACCTCCTTCCAGTGTCCTGCGTATCTACAGTGGTTTCAGTTACCACCACTGCCTCCGTGGCTCGTGGTCTCAGAGCCAATTATTCTGACACAATGGTTACAGCAAGAACCACTGCCTCCGTGGCTCGTGGTCTCAGAGCCAATTATTCTGACACAATGGTTCCAGCAAGAACCACTGCCTCCGTGGCTCGTGGTCTCAGAGCCAATTATTCTGACACAATGGTTCCAGCAAGAACCACTGCCTCCGTGGCTCGTGGTCTCAGAGCCAATTATTCTGACACAATGGGTCCAGCAAGAACCACTGCCTCCGTGGCTCGTGGTCTCAGAGCCAATTATCCTGACACAATAGTTCCAGCAAGAACCACTGCCTCCGTGGCTCGTGGTCTCAGAGCCAATAATCCTGACACAATAGTTCCAGCAAGAACCACTGCCTCCGTGGCTCGTGGTCTCAGAGCCAGTTATTCTGACACAATGGTTCCAGCAAGAACCACTGCCTCCGTGGCTCGTGGTCTCAGAGCCAATTATTCTGACACAATGGTTCCAGCAAGAACCACTGCCTCAGTGGCTCGTGGTCTCAGAGCCAATTATTCTGACACAATGGTTCCAGCAAGAACCACTGCCTCCGTGGCTCGTGGTCTCAGAGCCAGTTATTCTGACACAATGGTTCCAGCAAGAACCACTGCCTCCGTGGCTCGTGGTCTCAGAGCCAATTATTCTGACACAATGGTCCCAGCAAGAACCACTGCCTCCGTGGCTCGTGGTCTCAGAGCCAATTATTCTGACACAATGGTTCCAGCAAGAACCACTGCCTCAGTGGCTCGTGGTCTCAGAGCCAATTATTCTGACACAATGGTTAAAGCAAGAACCACTGCCTCCGTGGCTCGTGGTCTCAGAGCCAGTTATTCTGACACAATGGTTCCAGCAAGAACCACTGCCTCCGTGGGTCGTGGTCTCAGAGCCAATTATTCTGACACAATGGTTCCAGAAAGAACCACTGCCTCCGTGGCTCGTGGTCTCAGAGCCAATTATTCTGACACAATGGTTCCAGCAAGAACCACTGCCTCCGTGGCTCGTGGTCTCAGAGCCAATTATTCTGACACAATGGTTCCAGCAAGAACCACGGCCTCCGTGGCTCGTGGTCTCAGAGCCAGTTATTTTGACACAATGGTTCCAGCAAGAACCACTGCCTCCGTGGCTCGTGGTCTCAGAGCCAATTATTCTGACACAATGGTTCCAGCAAGAACCACTGCCTCCGTGGCTCGTGGTCTCAGAGCCAATTATTCTGACACAATGGTTCCAGCAAGAACCACTGCCTCCGTGGCTCGTGGTCTCAGAGCCAATTATTCTGACACAATGGTTCCAGCAAGAACCACTGCCTCCGTGGCTCGTGGTCTCAGAGCCAATTATTCTGACACAATGGTTCCAGCAAGAACCACTGCCTCCGTGGCTCGTGGTCTCAGAGCCAATTATTCTGACACAATGGTTCCAGCAAGAACCACTGCCTCCGTGGCTCGTGGTCTCAGAGCCAGTTATTCTGACACAATGGTTCCAGCAAGAACCACTGCCTCCGTGGCTCGTGGTCTCAGAGCCAATTATTCTGACACAATGGTTCCAGCAAGAACCACTGCCTCCGTGGCTCGTGGTCTCAGAGCCAATTATTCTGACACAATGGTTCCAGCAAGAACCACTGCCTCCGTGGCTCGTGGTCTCAGAGCCAATTATTCTGACACAATGGTTCCAGCAAGAACCACTGCCTCCGTGGCTCGTGGTCTCAGAGCCAATTATTCTGACACAATGGTTCCAGCAAGAACCACTGCCTCCGTGGCTCGTGGTCTCAGAGCCAATTATTCTGACACAATGGTTCCAGCAAGAACCACTGCCTCCGTGGCTCGTGGTCTCAAGAGCCATTTATTCTGACACAATGGTTCCAGCAAGAACGACTGCCTTCGTGGCTCGTGGTCTCAGAGCCAGTTATTCTGACACAATGGTTCCAGCAAGAACCACTGCCTCCGTGGCTCGTGGTCTCAGAGCCAATTATTCTGACACAATGGTTCCAGCAAGAACCACTGCCTCCGTGGCTCGTGGTCTCAGAGCCAATTATTCTTACACAATGGTTCCAGCAAGAACGACTGCCTCCGTGGCTCGGGGTCTCAGAGCCAATTATTCTGACACAATGGTTCCAGCAAGAACCACTGCCTCCAGTGGCTCGTGGTCTCAGAGCCAATTATTCTGACACAACGGTTCCAGCAAGAACCACTGCCTCCGTGGCTCGTGGTCTCAAGACCAATTATTCTGACACAACGGTTCCAGCAAGAACCACTGCCTCCGTGGCTCGTGGTCTCAAGACCAATTATTCTGACACAACGGTTCCAGCAAGAACCACTGCCTCCGTGGCTCGTGGTCTCAGAGCCAATTATTCTGACACCATGGTTCCAGCAAGAACCACTGCCTCCGTGGCTCGTGGTCTCAAGGCCAATTATTCTGACACAACGGTTCCAGCAAGAACCACTGCCTCCGTGGCTCGTGGTCTCAGAGCCAATTATTCTGACACAATGGTTCCAGCAAGAACCACTGTCTCCGTGGCTCGTGGTCTCAGAGCCAATTATTCTGACACAATAGTTCCAGCAAGAACCACTGCCTCCGTGGCTCGTGGTCTCAGAGCCAATTATTCTGACACAATGGTTCCAGCAAGAACCACTGCCTCCGTGGCTCGTGGTCTCAAGACCAATTATTCTGACACAATGGTTCCAGCAAGAACCACTGCCTCCGTGGCTCGTGGTCTCAGAGCCAATTATTCTGACACAATGGTTCCAGCAAGAACCACTGCCTCCGTGGCTCGTGGTCTCAAGACCAATTATTCTGACACAATGGTTCCAGCAAGAACCACTGCCTCCGTGGCTCGTGGTCTCAAGACCAATTATTCTGACACAATGGTTCCAGCAAGAACCACTGCCTCAGTGGCTCGTGGTCTCAGAGCCAATTATTCTGACACAATGGTTCCAGCAAGAACCACTGCCTCCGTGGCTCGTGGTCTCAGAGCCAGTTATTCTGACACAATGGTTCCAGCAAGAACCACTGCCTCCGTGGCTCGTGGTCTCAGAGCCAATTATTCTGACACAATGGTTCCAGAAAGAACCACTGCCTCCGTGGCTCGTGGTCTCAGAGCCAATTATTCTGACACAATGGTTCCAGCAAGAACCACTGCCTCCGTGGCTCGTGGTCTCAGAGCCAATTATTCTGACACAATGGTTCCAGCAAGAACCACTGCCTCCGTGGCTCGTGGTCTCAAGACCAATTATTCTGACACAAGGGTTCCAGCAAGAACCACTGCCTCCGTGGCTCGTGGTCTCAGAGCCAATTATTCTGACACAATGGTTCCAGCAAGAACCACTGCCTCCGTGGCTCGTGGTCTCAGAGCCAATTATTCTGACACAATGGTTCCAGCAAGAACCACTGCCTCAGTGGCTCGTGGTCTCAGAGCCAATTATTCTGACACAATGGTTCCAGCAAGAACCACTGCCTCCGTGGCTCGTGGTCTCAAAGCCAGTTATTCTGACACAATGGTTCCAGCAAGAACCACTGCCTCCGTGGCTCGTGGTCTCAGAGCCAATTATTCTGACACAATGGTTCCAGCAAGAACCACTGCCTCCGTGGCTCGTGGTCTCAGAGCCAATTATTCTGACACAATGGTTCCAGCAAGAACCACTGCCTCAGTGGCTCGTGGTCTCAGAGCCAATTTTTCTGACACAATGGTTCCAGCAAGAACGACTGCCTTCGTGGCTCGTGGTCTCAGAGCCAGTTATTCTGACACAATGGTTCCAGCAAGAACCACTGCCTCCGTGGCTCGTGGTCTCTCAGAGAACCAATTATTCTGACCAATTACACAATAGTTCCAGCAAGAACCAGTGCCTCCGTGGCTCGTGGTCTCAAGACCAATTAATTCTGACACAATGGTTCCAGCAAGAACCACTGCCTCCGTGGCTCGTGGTTTCAAGACCAATTATTCTGGCAATGGTTCCAGCAAGAATCACTGCCTCCGTGGCTCATGGTCTCAAGACCAATTATTCTGACACAATGGTTCCAGCAAGAACCACTGCCTCCGTGGCTCGTGGTCTGAAGACCAATTATCTGACACAATAGTTCCAGCAAGAACCACTGCCTCCGTGGCTCGTGGTCTCAAGACCAATTATTCTGGCAATGGTTCCAGCAAGAACCACTGCCTCCGTGGCTCGTGGTCTCAAGACCAGTTATTCTGACACAATAGTTCCAGCAAGAACCACTGCCTCCATGGCTCGTGGTCTCAAGACCAATTATCCTGACACAATAGCTCCAGCAAGAACCACTGCCTCCGTGGCTCGTGGTCTCAGAGCCAATTATTCTGACACAATGGTTCCAGAAAGAACCACTGCCTCCGTGGCTCGTGGTCTCAGAGCCAATTATTCTGACACAATGGTTCCCGCAAGAACCACTGCCTCCGTGGCTCGTGGTCTCAGAGCCAATTATTCTGACACAATGGTTCCAGCAAGAACCACTGCCTCCGTGGCTCGTGGTCTCAGAGCCAATTATTCTGACACAATGGTTCCAGCAAGAACCACTGCCTCCGTGGCTCGTGGTCTCAGAGCCAATTATTCTGACACAATGGTTCCAGCAAGAACCACTGCCTCCGTGGCTTGTGGTCTCAGAGCCAATTATTCTGACACAATGGTTCCAGCAAGAACCACTGCCTCCGTGGCTCGTGGTCTCGGAGCCAATTATTCTGACACAATGGTTCCAGCAAGAACCACTGCCTCCGTGGCTCGTGGTCTCAGAGCCAATTATTCTGACACAATGGTTCCAGAAAGAACCACTGCCTCCGTGGCTCGTGGTCTCAGAGCCAATTATTCTGACACAATTGTTCCCGCAAGAACCACTGCCTCCGTGGCTCGTGGTCTCAGAGCCAATTATTCTGACACAATGGTTCCAGCAAGAACCACTGCCTCCGTGGCTCGTGGTCTCAGAGCCAATTATTCTGACACAATGGTTCCAGCAAGAACCACTGCCTCCGTGGCTTGTGGTCTCAGAGCCAATTATTCTGACACAATGGTTCCAGCAAGAACCACTGCCTCCGTGGCTCGTGGTCTCGGAGCCAATTATTCTGACACAATGGTTCCAGCAAGAACCACTGCCTCCGTGGCTCGTGGTCTCAGAGCCAATTATTCTAACACAATGGTTCCAGCAAGAACCACTGCCTCCGTGGCTCGTGGTCTCAGAGCCAATTATTCTGACACAATGGTTCCAGCAAGAACCACTGTCTCCGTGGCTCGTGGTCTCAGAGCCAATTATTCTGACACAATGGTTCCAGCAAGAACCACTGCCTCCGTGGCTCGTGGTCTCAGAGCCAATTATTCTGACACAATGGTTCCAGCAAGAACCACTGCCTCCGTGGCTTTTGGTCTCAGAGCCAATTATTCTTACACAATGGTTCCAGCAAGAACCACTGCCTCAGTGGCTCGTGGTCTCAAGACCAATTATTCTGACACAATGATTCCAGCAAGAACCACTGCCTCCGCGCTCGTGGTCTCAAGACCAATTTTTCTGACACAATGGTTCTGGCAAGAACCACTGCCTCCGTGGCTCGTGGTCTCAAGACCAATTATTCTGACACATTAGTACCAGCAAGAACCACTGCCTCCGTGGCTCGTGGTCTCAAGACCAATTATTCTGACACAATGGTTCCAGCAAGAACCACTGCCTCCGTGGCTCGTGGTCTCAAGACCAATTATTCTGACACAACGGTTCCAGCAAGAACCACTGCCTCCGTGGCTCGTGGTCTCAAGACCAATTATTCTGACACAATGGTTCCAGCAAGAACCACTGCCTCCGTGGCTCGTGGTCTCAAGACCAATTATCCTGACACAATAGTTCCAGCAAGAACCACTGCCTCCGTGGCTCGTGGTCTCAAGACCAATTATCCTGACACAATGGTTCCAGCAAGAACCACTGCCTCCGTGGCTCGTGGTCTCAAGACCAATTATTCTGACACAATGGTTCCAGCAAGAACCACTGCCTCCGTGGCTCGTGGTCTCAAGACCAATTATCCTGACACAATGGTTACAGCAAGAACCACTGCCTAAGTGGCTCGTGGTCTCAAGACCAATTATCCTGACACAATGGTTCCAGCAAGAACCACTGCCTCCGTGGCTCGTGGTCTCAAGACCAATTATTCTGACACAATGGTTCCAGCAAGAACCACTGCCTCCGTGGCTCGTGCTCTCAAGACCAATTATTCTGACACATTAGTTCCAGCAACAACCACTGCCTCCGTGGCTCGTGGTCTCAAGACCAATTACTCTGACACAATGGTTTCAGCAAGAACCACTGCCTCCGTGGCTCGTGGTCTCAAGACCAATTATCCTGACACAATGGTTCCAGCAAGAACCACTGCCTCCGTGGCTCGTGGTCTCAAGACCAATTATTCTGGCAATGGGTCCAGCAAGAATCATTGCCTCCGTGGGTCGTGGTCTCAAGACCAATTATTCTGAAACAATGGTTCAAGCAAGAACCACTGCCTCCGTGGTCCGTGGTCTCAAGACCAATTATCCTGACACAATAGTTCCAGCAAGAACCACTGCCTCCGTGGCTCGTGGTCTCAAGACCAATTATCCTGACACAATAGTTCCAGCAAGAACCACTGCCTCCGTGGCTCGTGGTCTCAAGACCAATTATCCTGACACAATAGATCCAACAAGAACCACTGCTTCCGTGGCTCGTGGTCTCAAGACCAATTATTCTGAAACAATGGTTCAAGTAAGAACCACTGCCTCCGTGGCCCGTGGTCTCAAGACCAATTATTCTGACACAATGGTTCCAGCAAGAACCACTGCCTCCGTGGCTCGTGGTCTCAAGACCAATTATCCTGACACAATAGTTCCAGCAAGAACCACTGCCTCCGTGGCTCGTGGTCTCAAGACCAATTATCCTGACACAATAGTTCCAACAAGAACCACTGCCTCCGTGGCTCGTGGTCTCAAAACCAATTTTCTGACACAATGATTCCAGCAAGAACCACTGCCTCCGTGGCTCGTGGTCCGAAGACCAATTATTCTGAGACAATGGGTCCAGCAAGAACCACTGCCTCCGTGGCTCGTGGTCTCAAGACCAATTATCCTGACACAATAGTTCCAGCAAGAACCACTGCCTCCGTGGCTCGTGGTCTCAAGACCAATTATTCTGACACAATACTTCCAGCAAGAACCACTGCCTCCATGGCTCGTGGTCTCAAGACCAATTATTCTGACACAAAAGTTCCGGAAAGAACCACTGCCTCCGTGGCTCGTGGTCTCAAGACCAATTATGCTGACACAAAGGTTCCAGCAAGAACCACTGCCTCCGTGGCTCGTGGTCTCAAGACCAATTATCCTGACACAATAGTTCCAGCAAGAACCACTGCCTCCATGGCTCGTGGTCTCAAGACCAATTATTCTGACAAAAAAGTTCCAGAAAGAACCACTGCCTCCGTGGCTCGTGGTCTCAAGACCAATTAATTCTGACACAATGGGTCCAGCAAGAGCCACTGCCTCCGTGGCTCGTGGTCTCAAGACCAATTAATTCTGACACAATGGGTCCAGCAAGAGCCACTGCCTCCGTGGCTCGTGGTCTCAAGACCAATTATCCTGACACAATGGTTCCAGCAACAACCACTGCCTCCGTGGCTTGTGGTCTCAAGACCAATTATTCTGACAATGGTACCAGCAAGAACCACTGCCTCCGTGGCTTGTGGTCTCAAGACCAATTATTGTGACGCAATGGTTTCAGCAACAACCACTGCCTCCGTGGCTCGTGGTCTCAAGACCAATTATTGTGACGCAATGGTTTCAGCAAGAACCACTGCCTCCGTGGCTCGTGGTCTCAAGTCCAATTACTGTGACGCAATGACTTCAGCAACAACCACTGCCTCCGTGGCTCGTGGTCTCAAGACCAGTTATTCTGACACAATGGTTCCAGCAAGAACCACTGCCTCCGTGGCTCGTGGTCTCAAGACCAGTTATTCCGACACAATAGTTCCAGCAAGAACCACTGCCTCCGTGGCTCGTGGTCTCAAGACCTATTGTTGTGACACAATAGTTCCAGCAAGAACCACTGCCTCCGTGGCTCGTGGTCTCAAGACCAATTAATTCTGACACAATGGGTCCAGCAAGAACCACTGCCTCCGTGGCTCGTGGTCTCAAGACCAATTATCCTGACACAATGGTTCCAGCAACAACCACTGCCTCCGTGGCTTGTGGTCTCAAGACCAATTATTCTGACAATGGTACCAGCAAGAAACACTGCCTCCGTGGCTCCGGGTCTCAAGACCAATTACTGTGACGCAATGGTTTCAGCAATAACCACTGCCTCCCAGGCTCGTGGTCTCAAGACCACTTATTGTGACGCAACGGTTTCAGCAACAACCACTGCCTGCGTGGCTCGTGGTCTGAAGACCAATTATTCTGACACAATAGTTCCAGCAAGAACCACTGCCTCCGTGACTCGTGGTCTCAAGACCTATTATTGTGACACAATAGTTCCAGCAAGAACCACTGCCTCCGTGGCTCGTGGTCTCAAGACCAATTATCCTGACACAATAGCTCCAGCAAGAATCACTGCCTCCGTGGCTCGTGGTCTCAAGACCAATTATCCTGACACAATAGCTCCAGCAAGAACCACTGCCTCCGTGGCTCGTGGTCTCAAGACCAATTATCCTGACACAATAGCTCCAGCAAGAACCACTGCCTCCGTGGCTCGTGGTCTCAAGACCAATTATCCTGACACAATAGCTCCAGCAAGAACCACTGCCTCCGAGGCTCGTGGTCTCAAGACCAATTATCCTGACACAATAGCTCCAGCAAGAACCACCGCCTCCGTGGCTCGTGGTCTCAAGGCCAATTAATTCTGACACAATAGTTCCAGCAAGACCCACTGCCTCCGTGGCTCGTGGTCTCAAGACCAATTATCCTGACACAATAGTTCCAGCAAGACCCACTGCCTCCGTGGCTCGTGGTCTCAAGACCAATTATCCTAACACAATAGTTCCAGCAGGAACCACTGCTTCCGTGGTTCGTGTTCTCAGGACCAATTATCCTGACACAATGGTTCCAGCAAGAACCACTGCTTCCGTGGCTCGTGGTCTCAAGACCAGTTATCCTGACACAATAGTTCCAGCAAGAACCACTGCTTCCGTGGCTCGTGGTCTCAAGACCAGTTATTCTGACACAATAGTTCCAGCAAGAACCACTGCTTCCGTGGCTCGTGGTCTCAAGACCAGTTATTCTGACACAATAGTTCCAGCAAGAACCACTGCCTCCGTGGCTCGTGGTCTCAAGACCAGTTATTCTGACACAATAGTTCCAGCAGGAACCACTGCCTCCGTGGCTCGTGGTCTCAAGACCAGTTATTCTGACACAATAGTTCCAGCAAGAACCACTGCTTCCGTGGCTCGTGGTCTCAAGACCAGTTATTCTGACACAATAGTTCCAGCAGGAACCACTGCCTCCGTGGCTCGTGGTCTCAAGACCAGTTATTCTGACACAATAGTTCCAGCAAGAACCACTGCCTCCGTGGCTCGTGGTCTCAAGACCAGTTATTCTGACACAATAGTTCCAGCAGGAACCACTGCCTCCGTGGCTCGTGGTCTCAAGACCAGTTATTCTGACACAATAGTTCCAGCAAGAACCACTGCTTCCGTGGCTCGTGGTCTCAAGACCAGTTATTCTGACACAATAGTTCCAGCAAGAACCACTGCCTCCGTGGCTCGTGGTCTCAAGACCTATTGTTGTGACACAATAGTTCCAGCAAGAACCACTGCCTCCGTGGCTCGTGGTCTCAAGACCAATTAATTCTGACACAATGGGTCCAGCAAGAACCACTGCCTCCGTGGCTCGTGGTCTCAAGACCAATTATCCTGACACAATGGTTCCAGCAACAACCACTGCCTCCGTGGCTTGTGGTCTCAAGACCAATTATTCTGACAATGGTACCAGCAAGAAACACTGCCTCCGTGGCTCCGGGTCTCAAGACCAATTACTGTGACGCAATGGTTTCAGCAATAACCACTGCCTCCCAGGCTCGTTGTCTCAAGACCACTTATTGTGACGCAACGGTTTCAGCAACAACCACTGCCTCCGTGGCTCGTGGTCTGAAGACCAATTATTCTGACACAATAGTTCCAGCAAGAACCACTGCCTCCGTGACTCGTGGTCTCAAGACCTATTATTGTGACACAATAGTTCCAGCAAGAACCACTGCCTCCGTGGCTCGTGGTCTCAAGACCAATTATCCTGACACAATAGCTCCAGCAAGAACCACTGCCTCCGTGGCTCGTGGTCTCAAGACCAATTATCCTGACACAATAGCTCCAGCAAGAACCACTGCCTCCGTGGCTCGTGGTCTCAAGACCAATTATTCTGACACAATAGCTCCAGCAAGAACCACTGCCTCCGTGGCTCGTTGTCTCAAGACCAGTTATTCTGACACAATAGTTCCAGCAGGAACCACTGCTTCCGTGGCTCGTGGTCTCAAGACCAGTTATGCTGACACAATAGTTCCAGCAGGAACCACTTCTTCCGTGGCTCGTGGTCTCAAGACCAGTTAATTCTGACACAATAGTTCCAGCAGGAAGCACTGCTTCCGTGGCTCGTGGTCTCAAGACCAGTTATTCTGACACAATAGTTCCAGCAAGAACCACTGCCTCCGTGGCTCGTGGTCTCAAGACCAGTTATTCTGACACAATAGTTCCAGCAAGAACCACTGCTTCCGTGGCTCGTGGTCTCAAGACCAGTTATTCTGACACAATAGTTCCAGCAAGAACCACTGCTTCCGTGGCTCGTCGTCTCAAGACCAGTTATTCTGACACAATAGTTCCAGCAGGAACCACTGCTTCCGTGGCTCGTGGTCTGAAGACCAGTTATTCTGACACAATAGTTCCAGCAGGAACCACTGCTTCCGCGGCTCGTGGTCACAAGACCAGTTATTCTGACACAATAGTTCCAGCAAGAACCACTGCCTCCGTGGCTCGTGGTCTCAAGACCAGTTATTCTGACACAATAGTTCCAGCAAGAACCACTGCCTCCGTGGCTCGTGGTCTCAAGACCAGTTATGCTGACACAATAGTTCCAGCAGGAACCACTGCTTCCGTGGCTCGTGGTCTCAAGACCAGTTATTCTGACACAATAGTTCCAGCAGGAACCACTGCTTCCGTGGCTCGTGGTCTCAAGACCAGTTAATTCTGAGACAATAGTTCCAACAGGAACCACTGCTTCCGTGGCTCGTGGTCTCAAGACCAGTTATTCTGACACAATAGTTCCAGCAAGAACCACTGCCTCCGTGGCTCGTGGTCTCAAGACCAGTTATTCTGACACAATAGTTCCAGCAAGAACCACTGCTTCCGTGGCTCGTGGTCTCAAGACCAGTTATTCTGACGCAATAGTTCCAGCAGGAACCACTGCTTCCGTGGCTCGTGATCTCAAGACCTATTATTGTGACACAATAGTTCCAGCAAGAACCAATGCCTCCGTGGCTCGTGGTCTCAAGACCAATTATTCTGACACAATAGTTCCAGCAGGAACCACTGCTTCCGTGGCTCGTGGTCTCAAGACCAGTTATTCTGACACAATAGTTCCAGCAAGAACCACTGCTTCCGTGGCTCGTGGTCTCAAGACCAGTTATTCTGACACAATAGTTCCAGCAGGAACCACTGCTTCCGTGGCTCGTGGTCTCAAGACCAGTTATTCTGACACAATAGTTCCAGCAGGAACCACTGCTTCCGTGGCTCGTGGTCTCATGACCAGTTATTCTGACACAATAGTTCCAGCAGGAACCACTGCTTCCGTGGCTCGTGGTCTCAAGACCAGTTATTCTGACACAATAGTTCCAGCAAGAACCACTGCCTCCGTGGCTCGTGGTCTCAAGACCTATTATTGTGACACAATTGTTCCAGCAAGAACCACTGTCTCCGTGGCTCGTGGTCTCAAGACCAATTATTCTGACACAATAGTTCCAGCAAGAACCACTGCTTCTGTGGCTCGTGGTCTCAAGACCAGTTATTCTGACACAATAGTTCCAGCAAGAACCACTGCCTCCGTGGCTCGTGGTCTCAAGACCAGTTATCCTGACACAATAGTTCCAGCAGGAACCACTGCCTCCGTGGCTCGTGGTCTCAAGACCAGTTATTCTGACACAATAGTTCCAGCAGGAACCACTGCCTCCGTGGCTCGTGGTCTCAAGACCAGTTATTCTGACACAATAGTTCCAGCAGGAACCACTGCTTCCGTGGCTCGTGGTCTCAAGACCAGTTATTCTGACAATAGTTCCAGCAAGAACCACTGCTTCCGTGGCTCGTGGTCTCAAGACCAGTTATTCTGACACAATAGTTCCAGCAAGAACCACTGCTTCCGTGGCTCGTGGTCTCAAGACCAGTTATTCTGACACAATAGTTCCAGCAGGAACCACTGCTTCCGTGGCTCGTGGTCTCAAGACCAGTTATCCTGACAATAGTTCCAGCAGGAACCACTGCTTCCGTGGCTCGTGGTCTGAAGACCAGTTATTCTGACACAATAGTTCCAGCAGGAACCACTGCTTCCGCGGCTCGTGGTCTCAAGACCAGTTATTCTGACACAATAGTTCCAGCAAGAACCACTGCCTCCGTGGCTCGTGGTCTCAAGACCAGTTATTCTGACACAATAGTTCCAGCAAGAACCACTGCTTCCGTGGCACGTGGTCTCAAGACCAGTTATGCTGACACAATAGTTCCAGCAGGAACCACTGCTTCCGTGGCTCGTGGTCTCAAGATCAGTTATTCTGACACAATAGTTCCAGCAGGAACCACTGCTTCCGTGGCTCGTGGTCTCAATACCAGTTATGCTGACACAATAGTTCCAGCAGGAACCACTTCTTCCGTGGCTCGTGGTCTCAAGACCAGTTAATTCTGACACAATAGTAACAGCAGGAACCACTGCTTCCGTGGCTCGTGGTCTCAAGACCAGTTATTCTGACACAATAGTTCCAGCAAGAACCACTGCCTCCGTGGCTCGTGGTCTCAAGACCAGTTATTCTGACACAATAGTTCCAGCAAGAACCACTGCCTCCGTGGCTCGTGGTCTCAAGACCAGTTATTCTGACACAATAGTTCCAGCAAGAACCACTGCCTCCGTGGCTCGTGGTCTCAAGACCAGTTATGCTTACACAATAGTTCCAGCAGGAACCACTGCTTCCGTGGCTCGTGGTCTTAGGATCAGTTATCCTGACACAATAGTTCCAGCAGGAACCACTGCTTCCGTGGCTCGTGGTCTCAAGACCAGTTATTCTGACACAATAGTTCCAGCAGGAACCACTGCTTCCGTGGCTCGTGGTCTCAAGACCAGTTAATTCTGAGACAATAGTTCCAGCAGGAACCACTGCTTCCGTGGCTCGTGGTCTCAAGACCAGTTATTCTGACACAATAGTTCCAGCAAGAACCACTGCCTCCGTGGCTCGTGGTCTCAAGACCAGTTATTCTGACACAATAGTTCCAGCAGGAACCACTGCTTCCGTGGCTCGTGGTCTCAAGACCAGTTATTCTGACACAATAGTTCCAGCAAGAACCACTGCTTCCGTGGCTCGTGGTCTCAAGACCAGTTATTCTGACTCAATAGTTCCAGCAGGAACCACTGCTTCCGTGGCTCGTGGTCTCAAGATCAGTTATACTGACACAATAGTTCCAGCAGGAACCACTGCTTCCGTGGCTCGTGGTCTCAAGACCAGTTATTCTGACACAATAGTTCCAGCAGGAACCACTGCTTCCGTGGTTCGTGGTCTCAAGACCAGTTATTCTGACACAATAGTTCCAGCAAGAACCACTGCCTCCGTGGCTCGTGGTCTCAAGACCTATTATTGTGACACAATAGTTCCAGCAAGAACCAATGCCTCCGTGGCTCGTGGTCTCAAGACCAATTATTCTGACACAATAGTTCCAGCAAGAACCACTGCCTCCGTGGCTCGTGGTCTCAAGGCCAGTTATTCTGACACAATAGTTCCAGCAGGAACCACTGCTTCCGTGGCTCGTTGTCTCAAGACCAGTTATGCTGACACAATAGTTCCAGCAGGAACCACTGCTTCCGTGGCTCGTGGTCTCAAGACCAGTTAATTCTGACACAATAGTTCCAGCAGGAACCACTGCTTCCGTGGCTCGTGGTCTCAAGACCAGTTATTCTGACACAATAGTTCCAGCAGGAACCACTGCTTCCGTGGCTCGTGGTCTCAAGACCAGTTAATTCTGACACAATAGTTCCAGCAAGAACCAATGCCTCCGTGGCTCGTGGTCTCAAGACCAATTATTCTGACACAATAGTTCCAGCAAGAACCACTGCCTCCGTGGCTCGTGGTCTCAAGACCAATTATTCTGACACAATAGTTCCAGCAAGAACCACTGCCTCCGTGGCTCGTGGTCTCAAGACCAGTTATTCTGACACAATAGTTCCAGCAGGAACCACTGCTTCCGTGGCTCGTGGTCTCAAGACCAGTTATTCTGACACAATAGTTCCAGCAGGAACCACTGCTTCCGTGGCTCCTGGTCTCAAGACCAGTTAATTCTGACACAATAGTTCCAGCAGGAACCACTGCTTCCGTGGCTCCTGGTCTCAAGACCAGTTATTCTGACACAATAGTTCCAGCAGGAACCACTGCTTCCGTGGTTCGTGGTCTCAAGACCAGCTATTCTGACACAATAGTTCCAGCAAGAACCACTGCTTCCGTGGCTCGTGGTCTCAAGACCAGTTATCCTGACACAATAGTTCCAGCAAGAACCACTGCTTCCGTGGCTCGTGGTCTCAAGACCAGTTATTCTGACACAATAGTTCCAGCAAGAACCACTTCTTCCGTGGCTCGTGGTCTCAAGACCAGTTATTCTGACACAATAGTTCCAGCAGGAACCACTGCTTCCGTGGCTCGTGGTCTCAAGACCAATTAATTCTGACACAATAGTTCCAGCAAGAACCACTGCTTCCGTGGCTCGTGGTCTCAAGACCAGTTATTCTGACACAATAGTTCCAGCAAGAACCACTGCTTCCGTGGCTCGTGGTCTCAAGACCAGTTAATTCTGAGACAATAGTTCCAGCAGGAACCACTGCTTCCGTGGCTCGTGGTCTCAAGACCAGTTATTCTGACACAATAGTTCCAGCAAGAACCACTGCCTCCGTGGCTCGTGGTCTCAAGACCAGTTATTCTGACACTATAGTTCCAGCAAGAACCACTGCTTCCGTGGCTCGTGGTCTCAAGACCAGTTATTCTGACACAATAGTTCCAGCAGGAACCACTGCTTCCGTGGCTCGTGGTCTCAAGACCTATTATTGTGACACAATAGTTCCAGCAAGAACCAATGCCTCCGTGGCTCGTGGTCTCAAGACCAATTATTCTGACACAATAGTTCCAGCAGGAACCACTGCTTCCGTGGCTCGTGGTCTCAAGACCTATTATTGTGACACAATAGTTCCAGCAAGAACCAATGCCTCCGTGGCTCGTGGTCTCAAGACCAATTATTCTGACACAATAGTTCCAGCAAGAACCACTGCCTCCGTGGCTCGTGGTCTCAAGGCCAGTTATTCTGACACAATAGTTCCAGCAGGAACCACTGCTTCCGTGGCTCGTTGTCTCAAGACCAGTTATGCTGACACAATAGTTCCAGCAGGAACCACTGCTTCCGTGGCTCGTGGTCTCAAGACCAGTTAATTCTGACACAATAGTTCCAGCAGGAACCACTGCTTCCGTGGCTCGTGGTCTCAAGACCAGTTATTCTGACACAATAGTTCCAGCAGGAACCACTGCTTCCGTGGCTCGTGGTCTCAAGACCAGTTAATTCTGACACAATAGTTCCAGCAAGAACCAATGCCTCCGTGGCTCGTGGTCTCAAGACCAATTATTCTGACATAATAGTTCCAGCAAGAACCACTGCCTCCGTGGCTCGTGGTCTCAAGACCAATTATTCTGACACAATAGTTCCAGCAAGAACCACTGCCTCCGTGGCTCGTGGTCTCAAGACCAGTTATTCTGACACAATAGTTCCAGCAGGAACCACTGCTTCCGTGGCTCGTGGTCTCAAGACCAGTTATTCTGACACAATAGTTCCAGCAGGAACCACTGCTTCCGTGGCTCCTGGTCTCAAGACCAGTTATTCTGACACAATAGTTCCAGCAGGAACCACTGCTTCCGTGGCTCCTGGTCTCAAGACCAGTTATTCTGACACAATAGTTCCAGCAGGAACCACTGCTTCCGTGGTTCGTGGTCTCAAGACCAGTTATTCTGACACAATAGTTCCAGCAAGAACCACTGCTTCCGTGGCTCGTGGTCTCAAGACCAGTTATCCTGACACAATAGTTCCAGCAAGAACCACTGCTTCCGTGGCTCGTGGTCTCAAGACCAGTTATTCTGACACAATAGTTCCAGCAAGAACCACTGCTTCCGTGGCTCGTGGTCTCAAGACCAGTTATTCTGACACAATAGTTCCAGCAGGAACCACTGCTTCCGTGGCTCGTGGTCTCAAGACCAATTAATTTTGACACAATAGTTCCAGCAAGAACCACTGCTTCCGTAGCTCGTGGTCTCAAGACCAGTTATTCTGACACAATAGTTCCAGCAAGAACCACTGCTTCAGTGGCTCGTGGTCTCAAGACCAGTTATTCTGACACAATAGTTCCAGCAAGAACCACTGCTTCAGTGGCTCGTGGTCTCAAGACCAGTTATTCTGACACAATAGTTCCAGCAAGAACCACTGCTTCCGTGGCTCGTGGTCTCATGACCAGTTATTCTGACACAATAGTTCCAGCAAGAACCACTGCTTCCGTGGCTCGTTGTCTCAAGACCAGTTATTCTGACACAATAGTTCCAGCAAGAACCACTGCTTCAGTGGCTCGTGGTCTCAAGACCAGTTATTCTGACACAATAGTTCCAGCAAGAACCACTGCCTCCGTGACTCGTGGTCTCAAGACCAGTTATTTCTGAGACAATAGTTCCAACAGGAACCACTGCTTCCGTGGCTCGTGGTCTCAAGACCAGTTATTCTGACACAATAGTTCCAGCAAGAACCACTGCCTCCGTGGCTCGTGGTCTCAAGACCAGTTATTCTGACACAATAGTTCCAGCAAGAACCACTGCTTCCGTGGCTCGTGGTCTCAAGACCAGTTATTCTGACGCAATAGTTCCAGCAGGAACCACTGCTTCCGTGGCTCGTGATCTCAAGACCAGTTATTCTGACACAATAGTTCCAGCAAGAACCACTGCCTCCGTGGCTCGTGGTCTCAAGACCAGTTATTCTGACACAATAGTTCCAGCAAGAACCACTGCTTCCGTGGCTCGTGGTCTCAAGACCAGTTATTCTGACACAATAGTTCCAGCAAGAACCACTGCTTCCGTGGCTCGTCGTCTCAAGACCAGTTATTCTGACACAATAGTTCCAGCAGGAACCACTGCTTCCGTGGCTCGTGGTCTGAAGACCAGTTATTCTGACACAATAGTTCCAGCAGGAACCACTGCTTCCGCGGCTCGTGGTCACAAGACCAGTTATTCTGACACAATAGTTCCAGCAAGAACCACTGCCTCCGTGGCTCGTGGTCTCAAGACCAGTTATTCTGACACAATAGTTCCAGCAAGAACCACTGCCTCCGTGGCTCGTGGTCTCAAGACCAGTTATGCTGACACAATAGTTCCAGCAGGAACCACTGCTTCCGTGGCTCGTGGTCTCAAGACCAGTTATTCTGACACAATAGTTCCAGCAGGAACCACTGCTTCCGTGGCTCGTGGTCTCAAGACCAGTTAATTCTGAGACAATAGTTCCAACAGGAACCACTGCTTCCGTGGCTCGTGGTCTCAAGACCAGTTATTCTGACACAATAGTTCCAGCAAGAACCACTGCCTCCGTGGCTCGTGGTCTCATGACCAGTTATTCTGACACAATAGTTCCAGCAAGAACCACTGCTTCCGTGGCTCGTGGTCTCAAGACCAGTTATTCTGACGCAATAGTTCCAGCAGGAACCACTGCTTCCGTGGCTCGTGATCTCAAGACCTATTATTGTGACACAATAGTTCCAGCAAGAACCAATGCCTCCGTGGCTCGTGGTCTCAAGACCAATTATTCTGACACAATAGTTCCAGCAGGAACCACTGCTTCCGTGGCTCGTGGTCTCAAGACCAGTTATTCTGACACAATAGTTCCAGCAAGAACCACTGCTTCCGTGGCTCGTGGTCTCAAGACCAGTTATTCTGACACAATAGTTCCAGCAGGAACCACTGCTTCCGTGGCTCGTGGTCTCAAGACCAGTTATTCTGACACAATAGTTCCAGCAGGAACCACTGCTTCCGTGGCTCGTGGTCTCATGACCAGTTATTCTGACACAATAGTTCCAGCAGGAACCACTGCTTCCGTGGCTCGTGGTCTCAAGACCAGTTATTCTGACACAATAGTTCCAGCAAGAACCACTGCCTCCGTGGCTCGTGGTCTCAAGACCTATTATTGTGACACAATAGTTCCAGCAAGAACCACTGCCTCCGTGGCTCGTGGTCTCAAGACCAGTTATTCTGACACAATAGTTCCAGCAGGAACCACTGCCTCCGTGGCTCGTGGTCTGAAGACCAGTTATTCTGACACAATAGTTCCAGCAGGAACCACTGCCTCCGTGGCTCGTGGTCTCAAGACCAGTTATTCTGACACAATAGTTCCAGCAGGAACCACTGCCTCCGTGGCTCGTGGTCTCAAGACCAGTTATTCTGACACAATAGTTCCAGCAGGAACCACTGCCTCCGTGGCTCGTGGTCTCAAGACCAGTTATTCTGACACAATAGTTCCAGCAGGAACCACTGCTTCCGTGGCTCGTGGTCTCAAGACCAGTTATTCTGACAATAGTTCCAGCAAGAACCACTGCTTCCGTGGCTCGTGGTCTCAAGACCAGTTATTCTGACACAATAGTTCCAGCAAGAACCACTGCTTCCGTGGCTCGTGGTCTCAAGACCAGTTATTCTGACACAATAGTTCCAGCAGGAACCACTGCTTCCGTGGCTCGTGGTCTCAAGACCAGTTATCCTGACAATAGTTCCAGCAGGAACCACTGCTTCCGTGGCTCGTGGTCTGAAGACCAGTTATTCTGACACAATAGTTCCAGCAGGAACCACTGCTTCCGCGGCTCGTGGTCTCAAGACCAGTTATTCTGACACAATAGTTCCAGCAAGAACCACTGCCTCCGTGGCTCGTGGTCTCAAGACCAGTTATTCTGACACAATAGTTCCAGCAAGAACCACTGCTTCCGTGGCACGTGGTCTCAAGACCAGTTATGCTGACACAATAGTTCCAGCAGGAACCACTGCTTCCGTGGCTCGTGGTCTCAAGATCAGTTATTCTGACACAATAGTTCCAGCAGGAACCACTGCTTCCGTGGCTCGTGGTCTCAATACCAGTTATGCTGACACAATAGTTCCAGCAGGAACCACTTCTTCCGTGGCTCGTGGTCTCAAGACCAGTTAATTCTGACACAATAGTAACAGCAGGAACCACTGCTTCCGTGGCTCGTGGTCTCAAGACCAGTTATTCTGACACAATAGTTCCAGCAAGAACCACTGCCTCCGTGGCTCGTGGTCTCAAGACCAGTTATTCTGACACAATAGTTCCAGCAAGAACCACTGCCTCCGTGGCTCGTGGTCTCAAGACCAGTTATTCTGACACAATAGTTCCAGCAAGAACCACTGCCTCCGTGGCTCGTGGTCTCAAGACCAGTTATGCTTACACAATAGTTCCAGCAGGAACCACTGCTTCCGTGGCTCGTGGTCTTAGGATCAGTTATCCTGACACAATAGTTCCAGCAGGAACCACTGCTTCCGTGGCTCGTGGTCTCAAGACCAGTTATTCTGACACAATAGTTCCAGCAGGAACCACTGCTTCCGTGGCTCGTGGTCTCAAGACCAGTTAATTCTGAGACAATAGTTCCAGCAGGAACCACTGCTTCCGTGGCTCGTGGTCTCAAGACCAGTTATTCTGACACAATAGTTCCAGCAAGAACCACTGCCTCCGTGGCTCGTGGTCTCAAGACCAGTTATTTTGACACAATAGTTCCAGCAGGAACCACTGCTTCCGTGGCTCGTGGTCTCAAGACCAGTTATTCTGACACAATAGTTCCAGCAAGAACCACTGCTTCCGTGGCTCGTGGTCTCAAGACCAGTTATTCTGACTCAATAGTTCCAGCAGGAACCACTGCTTCCGTGGCTCGTGGTCTCAAGATCAGTTATACTGACACAATAGTTCCAGCAGGAACCACTGCTTCCGTGGCTCGTGGTCTCAAGACCAGTTATTCTGACACAATAGTTCCAGCAGGAACCACTGCTTCCGTGGTTCGTGGTCTCAAGACCTATTATTGTGACACAATTGTTCCAGCAAGAACAAGTGCCTCCGTGGCTCGTGGTCTCAAGACCTGTTATTGTGACACAATAGTTCCAGCAAGAACCACTGTCTCCGTGGCTCGTGGTCTCAAGACCAATTATTCTGACACAATAGTTCCAGCAAGAACCACTGCTTCTGTGGCTCGTGGTCTCAAGACCAGTTATTCTGACACAATAGTTCCAGCAAGAACCACTGCTTCCGTGGCTCGTTGTCTCAAGACCAGTTATGCTGACACAATAGTTCCAGCAGGAACCACTGCTTCCGTGGCTCGTGGTCTCAAGACCAGTTAATTCTGACACAATAGTTCCAGCAGGAACCACTGCTTCCGTGGCTCGTGGTCTCAAGACCAGTTATTCTGACACAATAGTTCCAGCAGGAACCACTGCTTCCGTGGCTCGTGGTCTCAAGACCAGTTAATTCTGACACAATAGTTCCAGCAAGAACCAATGCCTCCGTGGCTCGTGGTCTCAAGACCAATTATTCTGACACAATAGTTCCAGCAAGAACCACTGCCTCCGTGGCTCGTGGTCTCAAGACCAATTATTCTGACACAATAGTTCCAGCAAGAACCACTGCCTCCGTGGCTCGTGGTCTCAAGACCAGTTATTCTGACACAATAGTTCCAGCAGGAACCACTGCTTCCGTGGCTCGTGGTCTCAAGACCAGTTATTCTGACACAATAGTTCCAGCAGGAACCACTGCTTCCGTGGCTCCTGGTCTCAAGACCAGTTAATTCTGACACAATAGTTCCAGCAGGAACCACTGCTTCCGTGGCTCCTGGTCTCAAGACCAGTTATTCTGACACAATAGTTCCAGCAGGAACCACTGCTTCCGTGGTTCGTGGTCTCAAGACCAGCTATTCTGACACAATAGTTCCAGCAAGAACCACTGCTTCCGTGGCTCGTGGTCTCAAGACCAGTTATCCTGACACAATAGTTCCAGCAAGAACCACTGCTTCCGTGGCTCGTGGTCTCAAGACCAGTTATTCTGACACAATAGTTCCAGCAAGAACCACTGCTTCCGTGGCTCGTGGTCTCAAGACCAGTTATTCTGACACAATAGTTCCAGCAGGAACCACTGCTTCCGTGGCTCGTGGTCTCAAGACCAATTAATTCTGACACAATAGTTCCAGCAAGAACCACTGCTTCCGTGGCTCGTGGTCTCAAGACCAGTTATTCTGACACAATAGTTCCAGCAAGAACCACTGCTTCCGTGGCTCGTGGTCTCAAGACCAGTTAATTCTGAGACAATAGTTCCAGCAGGAACCACTGCTTCCGTGGCTCGTGGTCTCAAGACCAGTTATTCTGACACAATAGTTCCAGCAAGAACCACTGCCTCCGTGGCTCGTGGTCTCAAGACCAGTTATTCTGACACTATAGTTCCAGCAAGAACCACTGCTTCCGTGGCTCGTGGTCTCAAGACCAGTTATTCTGACACAATAGTTCCAGCAGGAACCACTGCTTCCGTGGCTCGTGGTCTCAAGACCTATTATTGTGACACAATAGTTCCAGCAAGAACCAATGCCTCCGTGGCTCGTGGTCTCAAGACCAATTATTCTGACACAATAGTTCCAGCAGGAACCACTGCTTCCGTGGCTCGTGGTCTCAAGACCTATTATTGTGACACAATAGTTCCAGCAAGAACCAATGCCTCCGTGGCTCGTGGTCTCAAGACCAATTATTCTGACACAATAGTTCCAGCAAGAACCACTGCCTCCGTGGCTCGTGGTCTCAAGGCCAGTTATTCTGACACAATAGTTCCAGCAGGAACCACTGCTTCCGTGGCTCGTTGTCTCAAGACCAGTTATGCTGACACAATAGTTCCAGCAGGAACCACTGCTTCCGTGGCTCGTGGTCTCAAGACCAGTTAATTCTGACACAATAGTTCCAGCAGGAACCACTGCTTCCGTGGCTCGTGGTCTCAAGACCAGTTATTCTGACACAATAGTTCCAGCAGGAACCACTGCTTCCGTGGCTCGTGGTCTCAAGACCAGTTAATTCTGACACAATAGTTCCAGCAAGAACCAATGCCTCCGTGGCTCGTGGTCTCAAGACCAATTATTCTGACATAATAGTTCCAGCAAGAACCACTGCCTCCGTGGCTCGTGGTCTCAAGACCAATTATTCTGACACAATAGTTCCAGCAAGAACCACTGCC